>NC_142931.1:129375016-129667516 GCF_046866305.1 Octopus bimaculoides
TTCCGCTCTGACTATCACTATGACGGCTGGTGGTCGCAGTGGCTGTGATAAATCTTGTGATGCTGAACTGATATCGTAAGTGTGGGTGCGAGTTCAATCTCCTTCTAGAGGTTAATCGATTTTTCTTTTACCAAGTTTATTTATAAATCTATATATAGATAGACAGATATACACACGTGCAATAATTGTGTGTGTTAAGTTACTCTCTTACTGAATTCTAGAGTATGCAGTCAGCGTGAATTTCTCCAATCAGTGTCATAGAAAAGGTGATATTTCTAGCATGAACGACTGCATAACTGTTTTTAATCTCTCGACGAAGCTATTTCACTCCACTTCCATAACTAATAGCATTGGAAATGGTTCCTTAGAAGCCATATCTTCGTATTTCTCTTAGTAAAAAAGAAAAGAAAAGAAAATTATCTGCCGTTCTAAAAGTATTGTTCTCTCTTCAAAGTAGTATCGTATTACAATTATTTTAGGCTCAGCACTGATATAACAATTTATGAAATCGGCAAACGACTCGTTGAAACAACAGACAACGCTCGCGAAACAACAGACAACGCTCGCGAAACTTTATTTCTTCACAGACAACTTTCAATGGCTATATTATTCTGTTCTGAGTTCAAACTCCGCCAAGGTCGACTTTGCCTTTCATCCTTTCGGAGTCGATAAAATAAGTACCAGTTGAACACTGGGATCGATGTAATCGACTCATCCCCCATCCCCAAAATTGCTACCTCTGTGGCAAAACTTGAAACCATTATTATCATTATTATTGTTGTTCTCTTGTTTCAAATTTTGGCACAAGGCCAGCAAGTTCGAGGGAGGAGTTAAGTCGATTACATAAATCCCAGTACTCAACTGGTACTTATTTTATCGTCCACGAAAGAATGATAGACAAAGTCGACCTCGGCAGAATTTGAACTCAGAACGTAAAGACGGACGAAATGCCGCTAAGCGGTTTGTCTGACGTTCTAACCATTCTGTCAGATTGCCGCCTTCAATAATAATAATGATAGTAATGACGATGATGAGGATTTCTTTATTAACCATTATGGGTTTCCAAACATCATGAACGGTAGTGACTGGGCCGTCTTAGCAATATTATAACCCCCCCCCCCTACCTCCAAGCAAATCAATGTACTGAGCCCTCTAGTTTATTTATTGACAGCAAGCCACAAGACACATAGATCAGAAGATATATTAAGTCCTGAGACCCATGAAACCTCCGGGAAACCGTCCAGTGTGACCATGCCTTAAGACGGTACTATTGGCACTCCGTCGCTTACGACGTCGAGGGTTCCAGTTGATCCGATCAACGGAACAGCCTACTCGTGAAATTAACGTGCAAGTGGCTGAGCACTCCACAGACACGTGCACCCTTAACGTAGTTCTCGGGGAGATTCAGCGTGACACAGTGTGACAAGGCTGGCCTTTGAAATACAGGTACAACAGAAACAGGAAGAAATAGAGAGAGAAAGTTGTGGTGAAAGAGTACAGCATGGTTCACCACCACCCCCTGCCGGAGCCTCGTGGAGCTTTAGGTGTTTTTGCTCAATAAACACTCATAACGCCCGGTCTTGGAATCGAAACCGCGATCCTATGACCATGAGTCCGCTGCCCTAACCACTGGGCCATTGCGCCTCCACTTAGACGGTACTATATACAGGATGATACAATGCAATGTGATATAATATATGATTTGCGGTTACATGAAGACATGTAAACAGTAGAATAATAAAATAAAATAATGCTACAAAAAATTCGAATGAGAAAATTCCCCACAAAGAGGTGAGGAGATTTCCGAGGGCTGCCCGTGGAAACCCTACAAAACCACTGTCAGCTTCATCACTGAGGTAAGGGCTTTCTCCCTATCCGCCATCCTTAATTTACAGGCGCATGCTCAGAGCAGGCCTGTTCACTTGGATTATCCTCTTGTAAGAAGACCGTGCGAACCAAAAGGAGAAATGGTGACGAATGGAAAACGGGCTCCTTTTTTAAAACGCGTCACACGGTCGAACACAAAAATATAAAATGATGAATATGTTATAATTCTATAACATAGAGAATTCGTAAATGCCAGTAAGGAAGACGATAGGACTCAACCGATAGAGATGTATAACAGTAAGATTTATTGGAGCATTAAATCGTATGTCTGTGTGTGTGTGAATGCGACATAATAAAACAATATAAGACTGGCCGTCATGTAAACAAAAGAGTGTGTGCGAGTAATACATGTATGTGAATGCGAGAGATACATAGTATTGAAGAGTCAGTAACACGTATAAGGAACTATACCAGTTCTTAGTTAGAGTACACAGTGGTAAGTGTCTGTATATAAGAAGTTAAAGCGTTAGGGCAGAGCGATCACTCGTCGTGATGTTAGGGCTTCTATGCCGGGCCGGGTTCTTGAATACAGATGTTCTTCGCAGGCTGAATTATGACTGTTGGTTTCGTGGTGAAGAAATCACACAAACAGGGCTGAAAAGCTGCGGTTAGCTGTTGGTAGCTTGTGTACGTGTAGAGTCATGTTGACGCTGGCGGCGATGCTGGTAGTTGTAGTTGGACGATGGTGTCGATGTCGTCGCTGGACTGGCTGGTTGGCTGGTGCTGTGTTACGCGTGTGGTCAAAACGACCAGATCTAAGATCTGAGCCGCGACGACTTGGCGGGTATAATTTAGGCTATTTATAGGAAAATAGGGGCTCCAGGAAAGCATTAGAAGAAACACTCTCACGTGACCTTATTAGGGGCTACGGTTGGTCAGTTTGCGTCCTGACGGCAATGGAGTGGAGACAATTGCCGCGTAAATAAAAGTCAGTCAGGTAATGACACAGCAGGCTGCTCTCTGCTACGCCCACACTTGAATATATATACTAGTGGGAGAAAGTGGTGTTCACTACACTCTCATCTGCCTTTCAACAAATTCGCTGGAAGGCAGTACTTCCCTTTCTACCCTCACTTTCTTTTTCAAGTGTAACTTGAAAAAGTAGATGAGGGCTCAAGAGCAGGGAGCTCCAGCTCAGTCAAACATGAACTGGGGAAAGGCTCGACAGCCAGGCGATAATACATGACGGAAACGACGTAAGTGTTCGCTACTTCTGTCCGACTTTTAAGGGATGGCTTTCTCATGTTGTCTCTGTTGTGGTGATGATAGTGTGGACAAGCTGATGTTGATTGATATGTCGCTGTTGAGAAGTGTTTCTTCCGTCTGTTTGCACCTACCAGCTTTTTTGGTTGGCATGATCGTTTTATTTACCATTTTTTCATGTTTGTTATCATTTGCTTCTCCGTCACATTGGCCACATGACATATCTGAGTGGGACACGCCTTGGGAGTCATTGACTTCCTTTTCGGTTATTACTTACGGGCTTTCAGTTGTTGTTGTTGTTGTTGTTGTTAGTGGTGGTGGTAATATGACGGCTCTTGAAGGCAGTGTTTCTTTTGTTACTTTTACTGCTGTTGATTCCACTGTTTGATGCAGTGGATGCACGCTACCAAGGGTGTTGATGATGTTGCTAGTGATGGTGACGGTGGAGATCTTTCTCTCCTCCTTTGTTGTGCACAGAAAGCCTGGAGATGGTTTGTGTTACCACACAAATGACACCTCGGCTTCTGCCCTCAACGGCCACGTGCACTTTTGCACTGACTGGCAGATTGATCAAGTCCAGGATAGGTTCCATACTCTTTTGTTCTGTTTGGATCTATAACTTCATCCCTTGACTCAATCAGTTTTTTTTTGGGGGGGGGGGGGGGGGGTTGCAGCCTCTAGATCTGCAGAGTATTAATTTTATTCTTTGTGTCAAAGACGCCCATCTCCACCAAACAAATGTTATTTCTAGAGGCTTCCACTGTACCGTATTTATTTTCTCTCACGACATATGTTTTAGCGCTCCAGATTGGTTTAAGATACTTTCCTATTTCTTGCTGTGTCGCTCACTCTAATTTGCAGGATTTTTTACTGCTATTATTTTATGAGTTGTAGTTTTCGGATTTGCTTTTCGTCGAATGAATTCTGGGATGTCTTATTCTACGTTTCGTTCACAACTTGTCAGAAGGTTTTTAGCACTTTTTAATTTTGATAGTTCTTTCTGTCGTACTTCTTGTGTGAACTCGACAGCTTTGGATCTGTTAATTTGGTCCCTTGATTTTTCGTCATGTCGGCGAGTGAGAAGAAAAGTTTCCCTCTTAGATTGTCCTAATGTTTGATTATTTTTGTCTGCATTTTGTGCTATAGGGTTTTTAGAGAGAACGCCTAAATCCATTTGAGTAATTTCATCCTCTTCACGAAAGTATCCTCACAGGTGGTAACAACGTGCTGAAGTAGCTTGTGATTTGAAGGCACAAAAATAAAATTCTTACCTCGACTTGCAATCGGGTACCGCAGGCAGATTGTTCAATAGTTAACACGTGTTGTCATGACCTCTCTTCGTTACGTCTCACCTCTATCGCCTACGGCATGAAACAAGAGGGAAACTTTTCTTCTCACTCGCCAACGTGATGTCATCTCTCCCCCTTCCAGTCTTCCTTCTACTACATCGCTATTAATAGTGGTGGTCGCAGATTTGGTGATATGGTGAATGGACAGTTTGTTTTTTCTTCTTTGTTTTCTGTACTTATTCTTCTTGTTGCTGTTGTTGAATCGCTCGGTACTTATGGTGGTAGCAGTAGTGTTGCTTTCATATGTCTTTTTCATTGCGTTGTTTACATTGGTGGCTGTGATGGTTTTGTTGTTGTTAACATTGCTATCGTTCATACATCCTTTGTTAACTAATTGTAGTGGGGAATAGGTTTTGCTTTTGTATAGTCTGCTTGGAATAGCTAACTCGTGCCTGGATTTGCGAAGTAATATCGTTTTTATTTTTTTGATATGTAACTTGGCCATTAAAAGTCTCAAATTCACCTCGAAGGGAAATATTTTCACAAAGCCAACAAGCTTCAAAGAAGGTTACTTGACTTAATAACAAAATGGTACAACAAAAACCAAAATAGCTTTCTTTTTCTTTAAAACAACAAAATTCAGTAACAACTTGCGAGCTCCAAAACCATGTCTTTCACTCACGAACATAACAACACCAACAGTAATAATAGTAACTAATAATAATTACTAATAAAGTGGTTTTCGTCACTGTTTACAATTAGCATTAAAATTATTGGCACTATCATGCTATTAGCTGTCAGAAGTGAAAGTGCTCACTGCTAGTGAAGTATCTGTGTGCCTGTTGCTGGGCCTGTCGATTCTTTGGCTACTGACAGCTAATACCATGACTGGCCGGAGCGAGCTGTATGTCTGTCTGTCTCTCTCTCTCTCTATCTATCTATTACTCGAAAGTTCGCGCGTCCGCGCTAGCTAGTCGTGAGTAGAAAACACAAATTTAATATAAAAACATATTTCCTGAAATTGCAAATTATTTAAAATATAAAAATATAATTTTCAACAGAGAGAATTTATCAAAATAGAAAACAAATGAAGTTTGAAGTTTAAAAATAATAGGATCGACCACTCACGACTAGCTAGCGCGGACGCGCGAACTTTCGAGTAATAGATAGATAGAGAGACAGACAGACAGACATATAGCTCGCTCCGGCCAGTCATGGTATTAGCTGTCAGTCGCCAAAGAATCGGCAGGCCAGCAACAGGCATGCAGGCAGACAGGCAGACAGACAGATACTTCACTAGCAGTGAGCACTTTCGCTTCTGACAGCTAATAGCATGATAGTGCCAAATTATTTTTTTTAATGTATCATATAAATGTAATTTTTGACGCTGAATCCAAATTTGTTATTCATTTATTCCAGAAAAATTTTGCGAAAATGTCACAGGAGTTCAAATTTTGATAATTTTCAGCCAATCAGAAAACAGCGTGTTCGCATCAGCATGTCAAAACATTAAACTAGCTACAGTAAACAGTGAAAAACATGAAAACATTCGCGAGCAAATTGAATATTTAAAAGCTACGAACAAACCAACAGGAGTTGCTTGAAATAACAGTCAAAACATTAAAATATACACGAGCAAAGTTAGCATTAAAACATTCGCGAGCAAATCAACTATTAAAAAGCTACGAGCAAACCAACAAGAGTTGCTAGAAATAACAGTCAAAACATTGCTTAAATCAAACGTTTATTAGCTAAAAAGCACAAGAACGAAAGTAGGGTTAGGGTTAATTGTTTCAGAATCGTTTGTTTATGTAGTCGGCACTTAATGTATATCGGCTGAATGGACGTCAGTGATTGGTTGAAATTACAGAAATACAACTTTAACATGGAATAACTTATGGATTTCTTTTTTTTTTTAGAAGACTAAGAGAAAAAGATGTTTTATATGACACATTCTACCAGTGTTCCAGGTTTCAAAGTGTTTCGTTAATGAAAAATGTGGCCCCCGTTTTAAAAAAGATCCCTTACAGCTAACAACGGACCCGGGAAATTTATTCCATGCTTCAACAATTCCGAGCGTGAAAAGCTGTTTCCGAAAGTTGTGGGTGCTCTACTGTTTGGGGGTTTTATAAGCATGTGCATGAATGGTAGAGGTATTGAAATCAAAAAGGTCGCCGAAGTTATTGCTGGAAAAATGGTGAATGAATGAATTTGTAGATTTCTACCAAGTCAGCCGCTAGACATTGAAACTTTAGTGTGTCGATGCTCAGAGATGGAATGGGACTATTTTAATGAGCCGTGTCTGCGTCTTTATTTCTGCTCCGTGTTATATTTACATATCGCACTATTCTTTTACAATTTCAATAGTATATATGTTTCTCATACGAGCAGATACAACTGGCCCTACACTCAACAACCCTACTCTAATTTTGGTGAAAGGGACTCTGTTAGTGAACTTCCATGACCTTTTTTTACAGTACAACGTATCCGAGTATCCGATTTGACAAAAAAAAAAACTGACTCCGAAAGGATAAAAGGTAAAGTTGACCTTTGTGTTCACCTTTGGACTCAAAGTGAAGAGAGCCAGTGAAATACTGCCAGAGATTGTATCCGATGCTAATGCGACTCTACTCAATCACCATCTATAACAAGCTGTATAAATGTAGGGTAAATATGAGCAAAGACAGAGTTGCAGTTCTGGAAATTTTGACCAGGTCTGCAAACCAGTTTTAAGGCATAGACATTGCATACTCTTACTACACACTCTCAAAAAATTCTGTGATCTTATGCCAAGATAAAATATCAATATTTTTACTTCTTATAGTGATGAGCCATACAAGTTATTTACAATTAACAGTTATTTACAACTAATTGACCTGAACCATTAAAAAAAATTAAGTTAATTGCTTAGTTGGGAAATATAATATATAGCCGGTAAAAGATCGATCCCTTCACTGACTCATTCTGCAGTGTAAATGATAGTGCTGCTTTTGGGTTAAAATTCTGACAGAATCAACTCTGGTTTTTATGTTTATTCTTCGAGCTAGGAGGGAAGAAGGGCAGCAGTCGTGACGTTTTCAGGTCCTTCCATACAGATGAAATTAATATGATTGACATTCAATTTTAAATGAAAATATAATATAACTTTTACCAAATTACGATGGTCCACATGGTCTGCTGTTTATCTAATAGGTAAGAGATAAGAATCTCTCACCAAGTTAGTAATGCTGCTTTTATTTGGAATGATGAACTGCATTTACCCTGCTGTGCCTAGCAAGGTAGACCTGGCCATTTAAGAATTCAGTCTCCTGACTACAGATAGAAAACTACCTAGAATAGGGTATGAACTGCCGATCTCTCGGCTGGTTGTCTGCAACTGTATCCTCCCAGTCACTACACAACCATATTGGATGGTAATAGCAGAGGAAATGTAGACAAAAAGACAGTTAAAGAGGGTTATGATTTTAAAAATGAAGATTGGTTAAAGTATTTAGTGCGAGGTTTCGGAGTCAGTCAATGTACAATGTTCTTATTAAAGAGTTTACTGTATCTTGGATGGTAGAACAGACATTCCACTTGGTTTTGTCAGATCACCAAACATGGAACGCACAAAAACAACACTTTTAAGAGCTTGCAAAAACCCGATTAGAGAATCACAAGAATTCACCATCTGACAAATCTTTTCAATCTTTACTGGCACTACCGTTCCATTCATAAAATATAAACTCCCACTTACAGTCCTTCAGACACTACTGCACAAAAAACCCCTAATTTACCGGAATTCACATAGAAGTAGCACCTACCAAATCCACTGTCTTCACTATGATACTTTTCTGCTCTAGGAACAAGGCCCGAAATTTGGGGGGAAGGGGTCAGTCGGTTACATCGACTCCAGTACGCAACTGGTATCTAATTTATCGACCTCGAAAGGATGAAAGGCAAAGTCGACCTCGGCGGAATTTGAACTCAGAACATAAAGACAGATGAAATACCGCTAAGCATTTCGCTCGGTGTGCTAACGATTCTGTCAGCTCGCCGACGTGTCTTCACTATGATACTGAGCATAAACATATAACGAATAGCTTCCTAGATTTTTAGCCAAAATTCGAAACCTAGTCTGAATTTTTCCACCAATTCTTTTTTATTGCTCTCGGTTTTTGCCCTAAGAAATTTACGAGAGTCCTCTGTTACATATAGATAAGTTCTATTCTTTAACTGACTATTTCAAGTGAAGCTTAGGTGAAGGCATATAACAGACGAAAAATATTTTGTTTAGTCTGACCTAATTTTGTTAGCAAAAATATAAGTGCGGAAACCAAGTTCGGTTCTATCGCTTCCACTTGATTCCTGGCCAAAAAGAGCACTTCACGTATGGTTTTTCTCCGTACGGCTATGCAGCTTTCTCCCTCTCTACTTACTCTTTTACTTGTTTCGGTCATTTGACTGCGGCCATGTTGGAGCACCGCCTTTAGTCGAGCAAATCGACCCCAGGACTTATTCTTTGTAAGCCTAGTACTTATTCTATCGGTCTCATTTGCCGAACCGCTAAGTTTCGGGGACGTAAACTCACCAGCATCGGTTGTCAAGCGATGTTGGGGGGACAAACACAGACACACAAACATATACACACACATACATATCTATCTATCTATCTATCTATCTATCTGTATGTTTTACCAAGTAAATAAATGTTGTTTGAGTTGTTTAGTCTGGAGTTCAGCGTTCCGTCAATTTCTTGAATTTTATAGTAGAAAGTCAGGTATACAATCTAAAGATGTATAACCCACTTGCTACTAAAACAGAATGCACCCTTTGCTTTACACTAATGAATCAGTCAGATTGAGGTGCAGGGAGTAAAGCTAACGCTGCAAGCAATTGTAGTTGGCCGCTTGGTGGATGAGATTGACGTGGTGTTGGGGATGGACGCCATCAACCGTCTTGGTGGCGTTAGGATTGCAGGAGATGAGGTCACGTTCGGAAGCATGGGGGCATCGTGCGCCGTGAGTCGGGACCGCCAGGGAGAGCAGAGCCCCGTCGAGGACAGCGCCGCTTACACCATCGAAGACAAAGATTTTCAGGCGGCGTTTGATGGTCGGAGGTGGACGATAGAGTGGCGATGGAAGGACGAGCCCCCACTGCTAAAGAACAGGGTGAGCTGCTACCAGCATACGTTGAAAGGTCACGCCGACGTCGAGTTCGACGAGGAGGTAGAGAGATGGATCAAGGAAGGAGTCCTTGTCCCGTGGAAAGAGGAGGTGGTGAGTGGAGTGCTGCCTCTGATGGCGGTGGTGCAGCCGACGAAAGGAAAAGTCAGACCGGTGCTGGACTTTAGGGAGCTGAACGACCATATATCGTGCCACACGGGAGGCGAGGCAACGGACGTTTGCGGTGAGACGTTACATGTGTGGAGACAGTCGACCAAGGCAGCGACGATCGTCGACTTGAAGTCGGCATATTTGCAGCTCCGTGTGAGTGACAAGCTGTGGCGATACCAGCTGGTGCGGTACAAGGGCCGAACGTACTGTTTAACCAGGCTGGGTTTCGGGCTGAATTCCGCTCCGAAAATTATGGCGATGGTGCTCAAATCCGTCCTAGGGAAAGAGGAGAGGATAAGGAAGGCCACCAGTTCCTACATCGACGACATTTTGGTTGACGAGACTGTAGTGCCAGCCACCGAGGTAGTGAGACACCTAGAGAGGTTCGGGCTGATTGCGAAGCCGCCTGAGTCGATGGTGGGGGGAGCTGCGCTGGGGCTGAAGCTACAAAAAGACAGATCGGGCGAGCTGGTGTTCCGGAGAGGAAACGAGATCCCTGAACTGGGCACCAGCGTGAGTAGGCGGGAACTGTTCTCGGTGTGCGGGAAGCTGGTGGGACATTACCCGGTTGCAGGATGGCTTCGGACAGCATGTAGCTTCATCAAGAGAGGAGCGAAGTGGAATGACAGAGTTGGGGAGAAAACGACCGACATCATGCAAGAAGTCTTGGTCAGAGTGAGAGCAGAGGATCCAGTGAGGGGCAGTTGGTATGTTCCCAAATCAACGAGTGGGATCGTTTGGTGTGACGCCAGTAGCATCGCAATAGGAAATGGGAGGCACCATGGTGGAAGATGCAGCCTGGCTCAGGAAGATGGATGACTGCAACCATATCAACGTGGCGGAGTTGGATACCGTGTTGAAGGGGGTGAACCTGGCCTTGAAGTGGGGGCTGTGCACCATCGAGATTAGAACCGATTCGGCCACTGTGCTTGGTTGGATGACGACAGTCCTCACCGATGAGCGGAGAGTGCGAACCAAAGGGGCTGCGGAGATGCTGGTAAAGCGCCGATTGGGAATATTGCGGGAGCTAACCGCTGAGTTCGATCTGGAGCTGAGCGTAATCTTTGTGCCTTCCGAAAAGAACAGGGCAGACGTCCTAACCAGGGTAAAGCGAGCTTGGTTGCAGGTGCCAGAGGATGCGGAGCGGGCTGTGGCTGCAGTATGCTGTCTGAGTGACTCGGAGTTGAGGAGACTGCATACTATGCATTACATGGGAGTGGACAGGACGTTGTTCCTCGCCAGGAAAGTTGACTCCGAGGTAACGAGGCGGAGCGTGCAGAGAGTGGTTAGCAGCTGTGACAGGTGCCAGTCTATTGACCCTGCTCCGGGCGTACATGAGGCGGGAAGTATTCCAGTGGCCCACAACTGGAAACGACTGGCAGTGGACGTAACACACTGCCGGCAGGGGACGTACCTCTCAATGGTTGACTGCGGACCGGGGCGGATGGCCATATGGAGGGAGATGAAGACGGGGACTGCAGAGGAAATCGCAGGAGTGTTAAATGGGATATTCCTGGAACGAGGCCCCGTGGATGAGCTGCTGCTGGATAATGGCACTGCATTTCGCTCGGAGGCGCTGAAAGAAATGCTTGACAGGTGGCAGGTCAGCCGCTTCTTCAGGGTGGCATACCGGCCAAGTGGAAATGGAGTGGTGGAAAGGCATCATCGTACCATCAAGACCATGGCAGAGAGGGGTCGCATTTCGCCAATCGAGGCCGTATTTTGATACAATATGTCGCCCAGGTCAGGACAGGCTGAGGAGTCGGTGCCACACAGGACAATATTCAGGTACGAGTGGAGGCACCCGTGTATTGCATCAATGCGACTCCGGGGAGAAGAAGAGCACGCCTTCGTGCAGATCGGGGAAGAAGTTTGGGTAAAAACCCCAAATGCACGGTGCACATCACAATGGGGGATAGGAACTATGACCTCCATCA
This sequence comes from Octopus bimaculoides, assembly GCF_046866305.1. NCBI lineage: Eukaryota > Metazoa > Mollusca > Cephalopoda > Octopoda > Octopodidae > Octopus > Octopus bimaculoides. The sequence continues at coordinate 129,386,648 of NC_142931.1, forward strand.
ATTCGAAGAACAACGTCTCAGTCGATGGTATGCCACGCCATGTTTTGGATGTGCGGAAGATTGTCAGTGCTTCAGAGGATGGAACCAGCTGCAGTGGGCAGGATGATGAAGGCAGCGCGCCAGGAACTCAGGCCAGTCCTGGGGTCGCACAGCGACCACAGAGGGAGCGGTACCCTCCTCCCTGGTTGGCTGATTATGAAACCAATTAAGGTAGTTCGGGAGCGAGGAGTGAGTAGGAGAGCCGGTTGAATGATCTATAGATCAGGGGGGCGTGTGGTGTTTGGGCTGTGACGAGCTATGTGTTGTGGTGGAGAGGGGTGAGGCAAACAGAGGTGAAGCCAGGCCGGAAGGGTCAGATCGGAAGTCGGCGACACGCGGTCGAAGGCTAGCACGTGGGGCCAGTGAGAAAACAGCGACGTTACGAGAAAGACGTGTTCTGATTAGGAGCGATCGTGTACCCCGCTACGGTCGGCAAGGTAAGGTCCAACGCTTCATTCTGTCCTTTTGCTTCTTGTTGTCTTCTTCCTCCATCGCACCACAGAGTGCTTAACCTGAAACTGAACAACACACCCTTAGAGTTTTTAGTCAGCGTTCTTTTTGTGGAGAAATCTGTTTGGTGGGGAGGGGAGGGTTAACCTACTTGATTTGCCAAATTCATTAATACTCAGTGAAATGTTAAACCTCTTTCAGTCAATTCGACCACTGGCCGAGGAGGAAACTTTTGCTCCCTATGCGTGCGAGGATAGAATTTTTATTATCTCTAGCTACCTTTTTATCACTTCTATTCTCTCTCTCTCTCTCTCTCTCTCTCTCTCTCTCTCTATCTCTATCTCTTTCTCTCTCTCTCTCTCTCTCTCTCTCTCTCCTTCTCTCCATCTATCTATTTCTCTCTGTAACAGCACAGGGATGAAGCAAGCTCCCTCACAGAATGGACCATGGAACTACAGAAAATATCTTACTGTATTCATGTATATACGCAACGACGCGACATCGTTTATTACCTCCGCCTTCGCTAAGGCGGAGGTATTGTTTTCAGTCGTGTTTGTTTGTTTGTTTGTCCGTGGGCAAGATATCTCAAGAAACGGTGGATGGATTCGGCTGAAACCTTCGTCCTCGTGACTGGCACCAACTGATTAGATTTTGGGATCGATCCGTTACCGGAAAAGGAGTCTGGATTATTTTCCCGACTGAGTCCTCGCGCCTCGTGACCACGCATGCCCACCGCGGCCCTTCCGGCGGGACCCACAGGCCCCACTTCCGATAGGACATGCCTACTCCCTCACTTCCGATCCTTCCCTACAACACAGCTTGGCTCATAACACCTCACGCACTCCTGATCTGAAGATCATTCAACCAACCTGCCCACACCCTCTTCTCAACCCTGACCACACGCCTTAACTTGTCTCTTAATCAGCCAACCAGTGAGGAGGGCACCGCTCCTTCTGTGACCGCCGTGACTTCAGGACTGGCCTCAGTTCCTGGCATGTTGCTGCCGGCTTCGTCCACTTGTCCTTTACTGTTGGCCCCATCCTCCGTCGCAGTGATGATCCTGCGCACATCCAAAACACGTCGTGGCATGCCATCTACAGACAAATTGTTCCTCGAATTTACAGAGGTTATTGTCCCCTTTCCCCACTGTGATGTGCACCGCGCGTTTGGGGGTTTAACCCAGACTTCTTCCCCGACCTGCACAAAGGCATGCTCTTTCTCTTTCTCGTACTTGAATATTGCCCTGTGTGGCACTGACTCCTCAGCCTGTCCCGTCCTGGGCGACATATTATACCAAAACACGGCCTCGACCGGTGAGATGTGGCCCCTCTCTGCTATGGTTTTGATGGTACGATGATGCCTCTCCACAACCCCATTGCCATTTGGCCGGTATGCCGCCCCGAAGAAGCGGTTAACATGCCACTTGTCGAGCATTTCCCCCAGCACCTCCAAGCTCATCCACGGGGCCTCGTTCTAGGAATATCTCATTCAGTATTCTTGTGATTTCCTCCCTGGTCCCCGTCTTCATCTCTCTCCATATGGCCAACCGCCTCAGTCTGCAGTCGACCATCAAGAGGTATGTCCCCTGCCGGTAGTGCATCACGTCCACTGCCAGTCGTTTCCAGTTGTATTCCACTGGAATGCTTCCTGCCTCATGTACGCCCGGAGCGAGATCAATGGACTGGCACCTGTCGCAGCTCCCAACTACTCTTTGCACACTCTGCCTGGTCACGACAAAGTCAACTTTCCTGGCAAGGAACAAGGTCCTGTCCACCCCTATGTGATGCATGGTATGCAATTTCCTCAGCCGACACACTGCAGCCACTCCTTGCTCCAGATCCTCTGGCACTTGCAACCAGGCTTTCTTTATTCTGGTCAGGACGTCCGCTCTATTCCTCTCAGAGGGCACAAAAATCACATTTAACCTCAGGTCGAACTCGGCAGCTAGCTCGCCCAGAATTCCCAAACAGCGTTTTATCAGCATCTCTGTGTCCCCTTTTGGTTTGCCGGTGACCACTGATCCCACCCATCTAAGTACAGTGGCCGAATCGGTCCGGATCTCGATGGTACGCATCCCCCACCCCAGGGCCAGGTTCAGCCCCTTCAACACGGCATCTAGGCAGTTAAAAAGTACTTTCTGGAAAACAATCTTCCTCTCAAAGCCCTCCGCATCCTTGATAATGCTCTTGCTAACCCTCCTAACTTCGAAGATGATATCCTGAACGAATTTAAATTCATAAAAGTTTTATACCTTTCACGCAACACTATCTCTATCTTGCAGCCCATGGACTAACAGGTGATTTCTAATTTTAAGAAATTGTACACCAAACACCTGTTTCGTTGGCGCTTTGAAGCACCAATGAACAGATGAACTCCTGCAGCTTCAGGAGCAGCAGCATTCGGATGCGGTGGAAGAGATTGGTTCCCCGGAGGAGGACAATGTAGCGGAGAATGTTATTTCTACGAGTGACATAAAGGCAGTGTTGGCAAAGTAGCAGTATGTTCCTGAATTTGTAGAAAAATATCATCCTGAAAAAGTTTCCACGAGTCATGCAACTGCTTTATTGAATTACACTGCTCTGGCGCATTTTCGTAACATTTTGAAATGGGAGGAAAAAGCAGACTTCTCTTGATATGTTTGTAATGAAACGACCTGCAAGTGTGAAAAGTGAAGAAAGTGTATCCGAAAAAGCCTAACTTAAGTGAAATAGGAGAGAAAACGCCATAAATTGTTCTTCCTGAAGTCTTACTGGAAGGAAATCCTCCTTCCAAACAATAATTCTTCTCCCTGCTCCATTGTATTCCTCGTGCACAAATCATCCAATCTTTAGAGTAATCAAATTGATAAAACCAGTTTACATATTTCTTTTACATTCTATTTTATTTGTTTTTTATAATTGTCATTTTCCTTGTAACTTCACCATTTCTGTTTTAAAACTCATAAACAAATAATTTTTGGGTGGTTTGGAGGTGCTGGAACGGATTAATTATATTTGAATTAATTTCAATGGGGAAAATTGATTTGTACAAATGAGTAAATCACAAAACGAGCTTGATCATGGAACGAATTAAACTCGTACTGCGAGGTATCACTGTAATGCTTAATATCACCAAAAGGCAAGTGGAACAGCTCAAACTCAAAATCTTAAAATAAGTTCATGAAATATTTTCTGAAGGACGAACTGTGACAGCTGTGTGTGAAAGGACGAGAAACAACGAGCTGTGTGTGCATTGAGCGTCACCGGGCATTTCATACCGCCTGCATTTCTCTTCAAGAGGAGGCGCATCGCCGACCCACTGCTTCATGGAGTACCAGAAGGTTCGGTTGCTTATGGAAACGAAAATTAATGGATTGATTGGGAAACATTTTCTAAGTGGCTACGCCATTTCATTCAACATACCTGTTGAGAGAAAAATGCTCCTCCGTTTGGACAATCACATCAATCACATTAACTTGGATGCAATTGAGCTTGCTCGCAAGCATGGTGTAGTCATGGTATCAATTCTACCTCATACCGCCGAATGTCCAATCGATACTGGCCACAACGGACTTCTTAAACGACTTTCACTTGTTAGTAGATGTCAGGCGTCAGAGACTCGTGGACGATTCTAGAAATAAATAATGCGATGATGGGAACGGATAATAGTCCGATATTGCAGCAGACATGGAGACACCTGCAAATACGGTTTTGTAGATATCGTCAGAGAAGCATGGTAATAATGCACACGTCTGAAAAAATAAACGGAAATGATGGGGCGCCTGCAACCATTATTTAAGGACTTTTGTCCCGTTGTGACACCACATACATTGTCTCCAGAGATTATTGAACCTCACGTGTATGGGAGAGAAGGCTAACTACGCACTGTTGTGAAAACGGTTACTGAAAGCAAACCCCTTGTACGAAGCACCAGTGAATAAACGGTTATTGAATTTACTCCGCCTGAGATCTTCATTCTTCGTATTTCCAGCTCCTTGAATCAACAGAATAATTATAATGGAAGAAGATACCCCCAAAAGTATCATAAAAACCTTCCTTCCATTATAAGTCTGTCTGAGGTCCTTGTGACTTGACAAACAGTACAAGCCACCACCACCCCCCCACCACCCCCAGTAGACACAATATCTTCAATCAACAACCTCACGATATTGTATACTGTGTGACGTTTATAATAATAATAATAATAATAATAATTTTTCTTTTATTAACCACAAGGACTTACATAAAACAACATAAAATGACATGGCACAACATAAAAAACAACACAAGACGATACTAACGGTTTTACAGCGTGTAAACATTAGAAGACAATACAAAATTAAACAGCATAAATTTCCCAAAGCCACTTTGTGGTTCCTAGTGGAAAAACCCACAAAAGCCACAGGTGCCTGATCAACAGGGCAAGAGTCCTTCTCCTTTAATTTTCGCAGGTGCACGCTCAGAATTGGTCCTTTCACACTGGCCATTCTTCCAGCATTCACCCATCTTTCAATAAACTTGCTAGAAGGCAACACTTCCCATTCCACCCTCACCTTCCTCTTCAAGTAAAACTTGAAGAAGTTGATGAGGGCCTGGCCAAAGAGGAAAGTGTCTGACTTTAGCCCTTTCAGACGAGTCCACCAAATAATAATAATAATAATAATAATAATAATAATAATACAAATATATATAACATACAGAAAATTGCACTACTGGCCACTGCACACATCCTACGCAAAACACTTTCAATACAGTAACCATAAGAGCATCACAGCAAACCATAGCACACACCCAAGGCACACATAGCTGCGCTCGGTAGTGAAGTGAAAGCACGCTATAAAAATAAAACTACTGAACAATAATAATAATAATAATAATAATAATAATAATAATAACAATAATAATAATAATAATACATCTTCGCTGGTCAGCAAAGTAATTTATTCTTGACATTTGTAAGTGCTTCGAGGAACACCCACAATCATATTAAGAAAAAGGGTGATGCTAGATATGCGATAAAAATAAATGTGTTGAAGAGAAACGCCCTTCATTATGCTAAGTCTGCTCGATATGCTGGTTCAGTAATGATAGGTTTTTGTCATAGTAACACTATCTTTGTCATACATGTAACTCAGTACAATTATACAAGTATAAGAAATCATGCGGTAAATTAAAAATCAACCATTAATGTAGTTGTGAATATATTCGATTTCCATGTCCGTAATGTATATAACCATGCAATGCTATTATCCGTGTAATCGATCTGCAGGTTGTAGTGTATGCGTGCGAGTAGATGTAATCGCCTTACCTCGGTTTTCCTTTCGTCGACTGCGAGTCTGTCTTGCGGTATCCGATCCTCGAAGCTTGCCCCGACCCGAAGAACACTAGGAATAGCAGCTGCTTCTCCCAAACCTAAACCGTCGCTTAGCACGTCCTCTCCTGACCACGATCCCGATCGAGGCTCCCTCTGCCCTTCTTCCTATTCCGGTCAGCTCCCCAGTCACTGACTTCATACCACACAAGTGATCTCTATATATTTCCTTTCTTGAACAGGATATTATAATTCTGCTTGACACTCTGTGAATTAGCACACGTATTACGCTCTGTTGAGCAGTTATTACTAAAACCTTCTATGATGGTTAAGGTGCCGAGAGGCGGCGAATTAGCAGAATCATTAGCATACCAAACAAAATGCTTCGAACCATTTCTTCTGATTTTACATTCTGAGTTCAAATTCCAACCGCAAAGTTGTCAGCGAAGAGGTTGGCGCTGGTCGTCGATCGTTTGATTGATAGATCTATCCATGGCAATTCCCACTTCATGCGGTAGATCATAGAGAGGATGAGTAAAGGCCTAGTATATATGGAGCCTTGATCACTTTAGATCAATTGAAAGCTTTCTCTAGAGCCGACCATTAATACTTGGCGGCTGGTTTCAATCCTGCTTTCCGCGTTTGGATTACAACAAAGTAAAGCGACATCTGCTCGCTGGTTAGAATGAATGGCCACCAATTGGAATCATTCACCATCATGCACTCGGTCCGTCAAGGTTTTACCGTGTCATCTCTTCTGTATACACTGACTCTTGAGCCAGTACTGCGGAAACTAGAGATGTTGAGGGGCATCCTGGGCGAACAAGGAGGAAGAAGAACCATATCAACATATGTGGACAACATTATCGTTATAGTACCGGATACTAAGCATATTGATGTGATCGGCACTGCTTTAAGAAACTACGAGGTGATGACAGGAACAAAAATCAGCCAAGAAAACTCAATAGGCCCGTAGTTCAGCACCTGGAGAGGTAGGTTCATTGTCATCCAACAGCATCGTAGTTTGCTTGGGATCTGGTTTGATCCAGACCTCCAAGTGAAGAAGTGGGAGCAAATGACGAACAAGTGGTTAATCTCACCCAGAAATGGGCACAGGCAAAGCTTTCCTTTTAGGTCGGGCAAAGATGATGAACGCTTACATTGTCTCCGTCATATATTACTACCTGATCGTCGTGCCCAGTTCACTTCTGATGGGATTGGAGCACCTTCTCTCCCATTTTCTGTGGAAGGAACGCGTTTCACTTGTTAGGTGCTCTATTTGTTGTCAACATTCACTGAATGGAGGATTGAGCATGCCCTGGCTGATGGTCCGAAGACATGCACTGAAGCTACATCTCCAGCGTTTCCTTGACGGCGATCAGTTGTGGTTACCGTTTGTCAGACTGGTTTCTCCACAGCTCGTCTCTAACAGAACTTCAAGTCTTGAGTCAAGCAAAGACCAAAACAGGATGTTTGACATATGAAATATCGTCAGGCGCTCAGAGCTCTGTACCAAATCGAACAATGCGGTTGATGAAAGTTCTAATTTGGTGTTCTGTACGGGACACGTTGAAGGAGCCCTCTGGGTCAGTGCGTCTGGTTCAGGCAGACCACTTACTGAAGAGTAGGGTTCTTTTGGCATGCATGATAATGTGTGTGTGTCCTCCTCCTTCACTTCAGTATTGGCCCTACCCACTCTACTGATAGATGTACGAATGCATCTTACTCTTGACTTATGGTCTCTTAGACGGCTCACACATACACACACACACACACATATATATATATATATATATATATATATATATATATATATATATATATATATGCACATACACATACATACATACATACATTGTTGTTGTTGGCACTCCGTCGCTTACGACGTCGAGGGTTCCAGTTGATCCGATCAACGGAACAGCCTGCTCGTGAAATTAACGTGCAAGTGGCTGAGCACTCCACAGACACGTGTACCCTTAACGTAGTTCTCGGGGATAGTCAGCGTGACACAGTGTGACAAGGCTGACCCTTTGAATTACAGGCACAACAGAAACAGGAAGTAAGAGTGAGAGAAAGTTGTGGTGAAAAAGTACAGCAGGGTTCGCTACCATCCCTTGCCGGAGCCTCGTGAAGCTTTAGGTGTTTTCGCTCAATAAACACTCACAACACCCGGTCTGGGAATCGAAACCGCGATCCTATGACCGCGAGCCGCTGCCCTAACTACTGGGCCATTGTGCCTCCACACATACATACATACATACATGTGCTTGATGCTATTGTGACTTTTTTTCCTTTTTCAAACACATCCCAGGTATTTAGGCTGATGTGCAGCAATGATGGGTATGGGTTTTTAGAACGAAGATTACGCTAAGATCCTAAAGACTGGGGTTAGAAGATGGGAAATTAGACAGAATAAACCCGCCTCTTCTTTTGCCCCATTGTGAACTGAGAAGTAAGAGAATGCTGTCTCCTACTCCACCCCTTGCATGCCTCTCTTTACCATTTCCATCACTGCCGTATAGCTGTCTTCTGTTCTTATCAAATCAATAAACCTTATATGCACAAAATACACGCACACAAACATTCAGACACAGACACACACTACAAACATACACACTCATTCATTCAAACAGACGTACATGTTAAAGAGATGTTTTAAAAATTCATGCCTTAATGAATACACGCAGATATCTGAGGTATTAAATGTGCGTATATATATATAACACACTGTACAGGGATACCCCCAAAACCTTACCAGAGAAAGCAGTACCCGGTCTGGACTGTGACATCACTTCCGGGAAATTGAACTCGGGATGTCGTTAGCAGTCGTCTATAACAACAGCAGTTTCTCTTTCAGCGATATTGTACCGTCGTTGCGTCTGCTGCCATTCACTATCTATTTTTTACAGTGTCACTTATTCTGCAAGACATCTCATGCCGATAGAAACATTCTGTTCCCATTTCTACAAACTGATGCGTCTATATCAGTAATTTAAGGTACTTTCTTTATCCATTCATTCATTCGCATATAGTCTGTTTTCAGGTATCGTGTTGTAGTCTTCACAACACCTGTTGAACATTAACAGCTTCTCTAGAGACCGTCGTGAGAATATAAACTGATTAATATTAAAGGAAGGTGACATCGATTCTTATCATTACAGAATGGTACATTTTTGTTTTGCTGAAGCTTTTGAACATACCCTTTTATTAATATGGTTTGATTTTCTAGCATCGACTAACACTGCTATCCTGATGCCTGTAGGCATCCTCCACTCGTCAATTTTCTAAAGAACTACCTAAAATAAGGCAGTGACTATACACACACACTGACAGAAAGTAAATTACGATTGAAGAATAATTTTCCGATGTAAAGAGAAAACATGTTGATATTCTTACTGCTTATAATTATTAACAATGATAATGTTTTGTGTTTATACGTCGTATTAAAATGATTTCACGTAATATCGAAAACAAATATTCCCTACATTAGCCTTCACAAATAAATCAAAACCAAGTATTTTATCGTTAAAATCCTTGTTTAATATATTTGTCTTTTTGCTTGAAGGAATCCCCGTGTTTTTCGTTTCTAGTTTGTACTTACAATAGATGCTAAAGAGAAATTAACTTCGTCTTTTAAATAAACATGTAATCGAAGAAAATTGTCCGTTTGAACTAATCAGCTGCTTTGTGTATCAATAATCTAAATATATTTGGCACCAGTTTCTACACAGTAGAAAACAGATAATATCAAGCATCTTCTGCCTTTTTATTTTATTTATTTATTTATGCATGGTTTTTGTAGTATAAATCTAGTGTGTATGTAAAATTTTTTAATCTTAATTTTATATTGACCATTTGAGCTATTTTCTCTCTACTATATATATATATATATATATATATATAATGTCCTGTACCCAGATATGCACCTATACATACAGGTGGATGTCGGTATGCACATACCTGTACGTATATATGCATATACTCATTTACTTTTATATATATATATATATATATATATATATATATATATATAGTAGAGAGAAAATATATATATAGCAGGAAAGAAAATAGCTGAAAATGTCAATATGAAACTGAGAAAGATTCAAACACCACACACACACACACTATATATGTATGTATGTATATTATGGATGGATAGATAGATAGATAGATATAAATCTAACGTTTCTAGTTGTCGATGCTGTTTATAAATAGCCTTGATGTGAAACCTTTTGTCATATCACGGATTAAAACCGCTATATTTATAACTTTATTCCTAGTAAGCTGATAAATCTGAAGCTTTGTAAAATTTGATATAACTAGATGCTTTTGTTTTATTTATAAATCTGTAAATGTAGGGTTCCTCGTTTTTTTTTTTTTTCTTCAATAACCCTCTACAGTTTATTTATCGTTATCCTTTTTGATTATAATTTATTACTTTCGTTTTCTCGTCACCGACGCACCTGATCTGAAATATATTTCTTTTCATAGTTTATCGGTTCTCGCTTTTTATTTTATTACGAAGGAAGCAGGTGTTTTTTATGTTTGCATCTTATCTAAACAAATGCAGCTACTTGCTTTATCTACAAAATTCATCTTTTTTCGATTTACTCTCATTCTCACATGTCTACTTTTTTTTCTTAATGACAGATTCTGCGAATTTTATTAATATTAATGAAGTGTTATCCTGATAATATCTGTTTTCTCGCGCGAACAAATAACCAGAAAATTGTATAATAGGCATACTGCACTCTGTTGTTACTCCACGTGCTTCCTTGTAATCTGCTGCAGAACTGAGTTCTGTCCTTATAGTGTTGAGCATAAATGTTTGATTCCTGCTGTTAACGAAGATCTGGTTCCACCACTTGACACAGTTATATACCGTTTGCCCCAGAATTTATTTTACTTTCATTATTGAATACTTTCGTTCTTAATTATAACTTCGCTAGTTCTTAAAAAGATGTTTTCTTTGCTTACACCACGGCAATATTATATTTACACTTATACTTCGTGACTGACCAGTTAATTCTCAGTAAATAAATGTGAGCTGTTGTTTTTTTTTGTTTTTATTTTTTTTATCTTGAACATAAAATATTTATTCAGGTTTATCTCTAATATCAACAATCAATGAATAAAAGACCAGTGAAGTTCTGATTACTTCTAAGAGCGAAATACTTTAATATTGAAAGTAAAATAAATTTTGTAATTCCCTGTTTGTCGTGCTATAGTACCTGACAATTGTGTATTAAAAGTCAAATGTTAGAAACGTATCATAGTAATCATGTAATAAAACTTTACTATCCCGTTTATTTGGTTGTATTATCCAAAGAAACATTGACACAAGTGATAGTCATTGTCATTCATAAGTTCTCGTTATCTTCGATTCTGCCATTTCTTTTAGTGATCAGTAGGAACTACGCAATTCAAAAACCGAAATGCTTAACTGTAGTCACATGAAAGGGCCTCTGTAAACGGGGACCATTTTAAATGTAACAATTACAATTAATTAAATTTAAACTTAGTAAGACCTTTATTGTGTTGCTATCTTTTGAGCTGTCTTAGTTCAACTCTTTCGTTACACCTAACATAACTGTATTTTGTAATCTGTATGGAAATCAAAGGGAAAAGAGTGACATCTGTTTTGATTTGCTTTTTTCTTTATATATTCAAAACAGATTAAAACTTAAGTCTTGTATGTCGATTAGCAGTTTTCAATATCCATACTGCAGAATCTTGTGTGAAGCTTGCTACTTAGTCAATACTTTTTCATGCGTGTAAAAATCCAAGAAGCGTGGGAGTTCTATGACTCCCCTGGGGTTCCTGTTATTGCGTGAACAAGGTGAGTCAATAACTGCAGTAGAGGTGTTTTACGTTCTTCAAATCAGCTGTAGCTTTCAAATATATTTGTGTTATATTCATCGACCCAATTGAAATCTGTCATCTATTAATATTTCCGTTTAAAATGGAAAGGTGTCTCGTGATCATATTTCTATATTATTCTAAGATATCATTATTGGTTTGTAAACATTGAAGGTGTTCTGTGGTAGCAAAAATTAACAGGTTATTTATTTTAAAACTTCAGCATTTATTGTTATTATTATTATTTTATTTTTTGCAACTTGATTGACAGAATATGTAACGTTTAATTTATTAAACCTTGTAGTTAATTTTATTATCTTGTATTTAGCTACGCCCCTGCACTTTATGAGTTGAAATTCTATCGATGTCAACTTCGCCGTGGAGTAAATAGTGTAACAAAGGTAATGTTGTAGAATAACGTCGGAAATTATTCACCAAAAACTAATTTCAAAACATCAATTTTTTTTTTAATTTTACCCACTTTCTGTAACTTTTTTTGCTTTTCTCTCTTTTCGTTCTTTTTTTTTTTCTTTTTTTCATCTTCTTATATTTACATTTTTTAAACATCTATAGACACAAAACTCTGCCAAATATTTTAACTTGTGAATATTTTTGCATAATCGTATTGTACCTTGTAATCTTTTAAAATATGTAAATTCAAAAAAGAAATTTCTTGGAAAAGGCAGAAACGAAAAAGTTGCGGGGAAGCACAATTCTTTTTTTTTTAACTAAAAATGTTAATGTTTTTCTTTTTTTATATAGACAGAACCATAATCTCAGATGTTTAAAATATATATAGGAAAGAAAATAAATTTGGAAAATTTCGGAAAAGTAAAAAACGAAGAATTACAAAAAGGGGCTATTAATAAAAAAAAAATTTTAATTAGGATATGGAAAAAAGATTGTTTAAATCATATAGATCTTAAGAAATTACAGTTTTTGGTTGACTACATAATATCTGACTATATTCTATAGGATTACCTTGATCAAGTAATGGGGTCTGATTTTATATTCTGATATTGCATCCTAATCATATGTTCTACATGTTTTATGTTCAAACCAGCTAGTTCTGGCATCTTGTTGGCTTGCAATCATGAGGTAGTGGACTCAGTTCCTGAATTGGACTGTCGTCGCTGGTACCAAACTGTATCGGCCTTTGCCTTTCCTTTGAATAACATTGGTGGCAATGAGAGAGGTAACTGGTATGCATGGGCAACTGCTGGTCTTCCATAAACAACCTTGCATGGACTTGTGCCTCGGAGGGTAACTTTCTAGTTGCAATCCCATTGGTCATTCATGGCCAAAGGTTGGTCTTTACCCTTTTTAAGACATGCTTTATTTCCCAAAAATGTCTTTAAAAAATCAACCCTGGTGCTGTATGTGAAGTTAGGCCTCCCATAAGCTTTAACCCTTTAGCATTCAGATTACTTTATTAAATGTAATGCTTATTTACTCACATAGTTTTAAATTAATCATGCATTGACTTAAAACTTCAAGATTTCAATGATGTGATAGTCTGTTTTTAGAATGACATTTTAGGAAAGGTGTGAGAGGCTGGATCTGGCTGGTTTGAATGCTAAATGATTAATGCCTGAAAACCATTTTTTTTTTTCTGAATATGTGCTACTGAAATTGAAGGTGCATTAAATATGTCCATGTATGTTTTATGCCATCAAATACAGTAACCTTCCCGTTAATTATAGTAATATCTTGAAATGTTGCATCAGAAATCCGAGTACAATGAGAGAGATAGTGATTTAGGTGCTGAGGTGTTAATGACCAGGTAGCCTTCACCTCTGCCACACTGTTATAAACCACATGATTCAATGACAGTATTACCATGGTAATGTCATTTTGTAACCACTATTATGAAAACAGCTGTGACATTTTTAGCCAATCAGATCACATTTAAAGTACATTGTTATCAAAATTGATCTTCCCCCTACAATATTTGTAACATTTTCCAAATGTCTCTTGATTTAAATGTCAATGATATTGATTTATCGTCTGGAAAACCATGAGATAGTCAAAGTACTGTGACCACATTTATAGCTTATATTTGTTGGGGAAATACTCAAAATTTTCTTATCTGTGTCTAGTACTATCTTTTGGATCATTTCTGTTCACCTTGACTCTAAAATCTTTTACAATGTCAAATAATAAACTAAAAATTTACCAATGACATGAGCACAGCTTTATAGTTAAGCAGTTTTATTCACATCTGTGTTGTTCTAGGTCTGATCTCTCAACACAGCACCTTGAGCAAGTACCTTCTACTATAACTTCAGGTTAACCAATACTTTATAAGTAGAATATGAAAGACAGAAGCTGGCTGTCATTTATGTGTCAGTATGTATCACTGATATCCAAATCCAGCATTGAAAAATCTTTAAGTCTGGTGCTTTACAATCAGTCCTTGAGATATTTATTCATGTTAATCTTGCCATCAGAAATACTGAGAACCTGTGATTGGTCTATAGAAAACCTTTAACCAACAACACTATTACTCTTTTACTTGTTTTAGTCATTTGACTGCGGCCATGCTGGAGCACCGCCTTTAGTCGAGAAAATCGACCCCAGGACTTATTCTTTGGAAGCCTAGTACTTATTCTATCAGTCTCTTTTTGCCGAACTGCTAAGTTATGGGGACATAAACACACCAGCATCGGTTGTCAAGCGATGGTGGGGGGACAAATACAGACACACAAACGCACATATATATATATATACATACATATATACGACGGGCTTCTTTCAGTTTCCGTCTACCAAATCCACTCACAAGGCTTTGGTCAGCCTGAGGCTATAGTAGAAGACACTTGCCCAAGGTGCCATGCAGTGGGACTGAACCCGGAACCATGTGGTTCGTAAGCAAGCTACTTACCACACAGCCAACAAATAAACGACATTGGAGAATAATTTAGAGGGAAGCTTTACATTACACTGCAAATACACACACATACATGTAAGTGTTGCACATAAGAACACTCAACTCCAGTTTCATAGAGTTTGCTATAATACAAGAATTACTGCCAATCACTTTTTTAAATTGTTATAATCAGTGATATTTGTGAATCTCATTGTCGTAACTTTAATCTCAGTACAACATTAGTGAGATTACAGTTACTGCTCTACTTCTATAATCTACTTTTACCTCATCTTTGTAAATTCTCAAAGACCCTGGCAAAGTAGATTGATGGCTTCAGTAGTGAAGCCATGAGAATCACTGAGAATATTAGATGGTACCATCATGTTTCCAACAAAGAAATGCATGTGTGTACACATAAGCCCACAGCCTCCCACCGCATAGCTATCCATTGCAGGCACTGGCATGAATATGTCCTCTGTCTCTTACTAGATCATCCTTCCAGGGCTTTACTCTCATTTAACACAGAAGCTACGGCCTAGAAGAGATCTTGTCCCAAGCCCCATACCAGATGGCTAGATATGATTAAGGAAGTTCTCCAAAGGCTCGTCATTACCTTAAAGGATGCAGAGGGTCTAGCAACGGTGAGCATTGGTGGATCTGGTCAGCTCTTTGCATGATGACATCCCTGGGACCACTAACCTGGGATGACCCCAGACCCATCAAGCAAGAGCATGAAGCAGCAGTAGCAAACAGTGTGTGTGTACATGATTATGTACACACAAAATACATATGCACACAACAGGCACAATTCACATTGATCAAATTTCATTCGCAAAATATTGGTCAATCTGAGGCTATGTTAGACACTTTCCCAAAGTGCCATGTAGTAGGATTGAACCAAGAACCACATTGTTATGCAGCAGACTTCTTAACCTCACACCCATGCACCTCTATTTTGGGATAACAAAATGTGTCAGATTCCGCTAGAGAAACAACACACGATGTATGTATGTTTTTGTATTTAAAGCAAACATTGTTGACATAAATAAGTATATACTCCGTTTTATAAGTATCTTCGGTACTCACAATTCCCAGAATTTCTTCAACTCAGACTAAAACCTTTAGTGCAAAGGCCCCTAAATAAATAATAAAGACGTACACATGTATTTAATGATATTTGATTTCTCACAATTGCTGCTGTTGGTTTGATAATTTTGATTTGTGTCTGTGTGTGTGTGTGTGTGTATATATATATATATATATATATATATATATATATATACTTTATTTGTGGGTTAATAACAAGGCTACCATTGGTTTCATGCTGAGAGTAGTCTCGGCAATTATCAAGCCTGCATCATGGAATGTTGGTTCTTGTCTCTATCTTTGATTTTATATGATATGATATTTATATATACACACACACACACACACACACAGAGTCCAATGAAGGACTCTGGCCGAAACTTCAAAGTGACAATCACTGCTTTGTGTTTAAGAACAATAAATTTGTACTCTATCACATATATACTGAGTAATCAGTTTAATGTAATTATAACAAAAATAAACATTAATATATATATATATATATGTATATATATATATCCTGTAACCCAATGAAGAAGCTTCTACTTGCTTTTTCAACCTACTCTAAAGAGCAATTGAATCTCCATCACTCACTACTGTCTTGGACACAATGGATAATAATGTCCAAAATACACAATGCTTACAACAAATAAAAATATAAAATTATGAACATTATGGTTTTGAGTGTGCTGAATATCCTGTTATGAACTATCTAGATGTTATTTTAGCCAAGAGCTATTTCTCTTTTATTATAATTAAAACCCACTTAGTGCTGTATAATTTGACAGTAATTAGTAAATTAACTTTGTTATTGTATTTAAATACTATAAAAATCTTCCTTTTTCTAGAAGTTTGTTCCTCTCTCTGTCAATTAAACTTTGAGTTCTAAATAGAACATGAGCTATTTGTTTCACCATGATGAGTAAAATGTTGTAATTTCCCATGTCTTTGTTCTAATTACAATGCCATTCTGCTTAAAGTCTACTGCATCTACTTTTCTACATTCCATAATTTTCATTGTATCTTGTTCAGATGCACACCACAAATTATGTAGAAAACTCTGTACCACAGAAATGAGACTGCACCTAAAACATTCCCAACAGACTTCAACATACCGAATCCCTGTGTCGACAATACTGTCTTGAAAGTGTACAGGCATGGCTGTGTGGTAAGAAGTTTGCTTCCCAACCACATAATTCCAGGTTCAGTCCTACTGTGTGGTACCTTTGGGAAAGTGTTTTCTACTATAGTCTCAGGCCAACCAAAGCCTTGTGAGTGGATTTGGTTGAGAGAAAGTAAAGAAAGCCTGTTGTGTATGTGTGTGTGTGTGTGTGTGTGTGTGTGTGTGTGTGTGTGCGCGCGTATTTATATATGTAATATAGATATATATACATATGTCTGTACATAGATGTACCAGGTTGAGTAAAAAGTAAGCAACATTTTGAAACATGAAATTCTTCACAATATATTTCAACAATATGAAAATTTTATTCATCGGAGAAAGTACCGTTACAATCAACATACTTTTGCCAGTGAGTTACATGTTTGTTTATTCTGGTAACATAAAAATCTGGAGTTCTAGAGCTGATGAACTCTTTGAATGCACTTTCACCCATGGTTTGATTTTTGAATTCCTTCTCTCACAGGAAATCATCAAGGTGTTTGAAGAAGTGGTAGTTGGTAGGAGAAAAGTCTGGGGAATAAGCTGGGTGGGGAAGAACTTCGTAGCCAAGTTCCCTCAACTTCTGGAGTGTCATTAGTGAAATGTTTAGTCGAGCATTGTCATGAAGAATGATTGGCCCTCTTCTGTTGACCAGTCTGGGATGGAAGAGTAGTAGTTTGTCGTTCATTTTGGCAATTTCATTGCAGTTTGTTTCTGCAGTAATGATTTTTCTGGGTTTTAAGAAGTTATAGTGGATGAGTCAAACAGTCACCATAACCTTCTTTATGAAGAGCTCAGGTTTAGGGAAGGTTTTCAGTGCTTCATTTTGGTCCAACCACTGTGAAGAACATTTTTTTATTATTGTACAGAATCCACTTTTCATCGCAAGTTACAATACGGTTAAGAAATGGATCCGACTGGTTACAGAGAAGTGATGAGCAAATTTCATATCTGCTCATTTTCTGATTTTCATTCAAATCATATGGTGTGTGTATATATATATATATATATATATATATATACACATACGTAAATGTGTGTATGTATGTATATATATATATCATCATCGTTTAACGTCCGCTTTCCATGCTAGCATGGGTTGGATGATTTGACTGAGGACTGGTGAAACCGGATGGCAACACCAGGCTATAATCTAAATTTGGCAGAGTTTCTACAGCATATATATATATATATATACACATACGTAAATGTGTGTGTATATATATATATATATATATATATATATATATACATACACACAAATGAAAGAAAATTGAATTAATAACATTCTTTATTGAAATATCCACTTTTGAGTGGTGAATATCTTATCTTTGAATATTAATACTGCCTCTGTCGCTCTGTTTATCTATTATTGTTTGTTATGTGTTATATTTATTATATATTTATGTTATGTGTGTTATCTTTATGTTTATATAATTTTTCAGATGTGAGGATAACTTCTGAAACTCTCTGAGGTAATTATCCATTGGTGTACACATTGCATTTACTATCAGACACACTGCAAGGAGGATGGTGTTCAAACAAATGTTGTCCAAGGAAGTATACAGCATGTGTTCAACGCAGTTAATTTATAGAGCAAACAGAGATTCAGCTTGAGCGCATAAATGTCACATTGAAACTTTTCCTCTCTTAACTTTGATCACCAGCATGTCTCAACTTCACTTCTGACTCCTCCATGACTTTGAATTTCTTTTACATTTAAATAATGTCTCTAAAATTTGGAGCTGCTCAGGCCCCAGCTGAGCAAGCTGGGACTCCTCCGACTAACTATGTGATCAGGGAACCAAGTCCCCCGACCAGCATATTGGCTACATTACATGCAACCTCTACAGTTTCAAGCAGTACCTCCACAATATCTACTGAGTTAGAGGGAAAACATACCTGGGCATATATTTTAGTGCCTCTTGGAGCAATTGTTTTCCTTGGGTTTGTCATCTTTCTGGTAAGTTCTGCATTTATACTGTTAATATGTAATCAGTATGTTATAGGAAGTAATAGCAATGCAAATGGGACATCAAATAGGAAAAATATCATTAAGATATTGAGATATTACCTTACAAATATGTAATTATTCCTGATATTTTGAGTTAAAAAACTCCTTTTCAAAAGCTTTAAAAGACAAGAATGATATATATATTACATGGCCATTCTGTTAATACATGTTATTTTTCATATTTAATGTTTTATCTACATTGCTGTTACTTACTATAATACACTTATTTTCTACATATTCTGCAATGTTTCATGCAAGCTATAACATTCCTTTAACGTTGTTAATGTTTCATAGCTCAGTCATTTTGCGACTCTGTGATATTATGAACATTAGCTCAAATACTCAGCTTTCCAAACATGAACTAAATCCCAAATTGTTACAAATTGCCAATCAGAAGGAATTAAAACTATCACTTAAACAAATCAATTAGAGAGTTTCAGTGCAATTATTCGACTTATTAGAAAGAGCAACCAAATTTCTTTCAGTCATATTTTACTGTTTTTAAAAAATGACATATTAGATAACACTGTGTGACACAATTTTTGTTGTCCTTGGGTAGCAGCAGCTAATATTTCCTTCAAACTTTGCATTTTTTTACATTCATTCAAACCCCAAAGAACCCCTCCCAACATATGGCTATGATGCTTCCCCACTTTTCTTGCTCATGGTCAGAGGTGTACATATTGTCAGTCACTAAGGGACATGCTCAAACGGTTAAAGTCAAGCAAATCTATAGCATTGAGCAGAATATTTGCTATAACGGTATTTCTGCTTCAGTATCTCAGCGCTGAATCTGTCTGAAATGTAATGGAAAATTGGTCAGTTTGAAAACATTGATGTCCAGGTCACAAAAGCAAAGTTTGAAGAGAATAGCAATCATTTCGTTTGACTTCTAGATAGAAGCAAGTAGGAAATAACACTTAGTGATGAAAGACGAAAAAGAAATTAAAATTTTGTCAGACAATGTAATGGCACAGGTGTTGCTGCATGGTTAAGAAGTTTGCCTCCCAACCACATGGTTTTAGGTTCAGTCCCAAGGTGTTGTGCAATGGAACTGAACCCAAAACCACGTATACAAACAATTGTCAAGAAAGCATATACTACAAGAATGACTGGCACCTGTGTTGGCAGCTCATAAAAAGCACTTTCAAGTGTTGGGCCTCATGGAGGCAATGGCAAATTACTGAGACCTTTGGCAATATGCCATGCTTGAGAAGAAAACCCATCAAGCCAAGTGAAATCGTAGTTGTAGCAGATACTAGTGTCATGCAAATGGCACCCGTGCTGGTGGCATGTAAATATTCATTTTTGCCAGCTGAATGGACTGGAGCAACCTGAAATAAAGTGTCTTGCTCAAGGACACAACATATCACTGGGAAATGAACTCATGACTTTACAATCAGGAGCTGAATACCCTAACCATGAAACCACATACTACAACCTACTATCACACAACCTACTACCTTAAAAAGAAAAGAAAAGAATAAAGGATACAATGGTAAAAACTGGAATACTTCTGATCAGAGATCTGTTTGGTTAGAGCTGACCTGGGATAAAACAATGGCTTTGTCATGAGTTTATTGAACCAGATACTCTTTTACTCTTTTACCTGTTTCAGTCATTTGACTGTGGCCATGCTGGAGCACCGCCTTTAGTCGAGAAAATCGACCCCAGAACTTATCCTTTGTAAGCCTAGTACTTATTCTATCAGTTCTTTTGCTGAACCGCTAAGTTACGGGGACGTAAACACACCAGCATCGGTTGTCAAGCGATGTTGGGGGGGGACAAACACAGAGACACAAACATACATATATATATACGACGGGCTTCTTTCAGTTTCCGTCTACCAAATCCACTCACAAGGCTTTGGTCAGTCCGAGGCTATAGTAGAAGACACTTGCCCAAGGTGCCATGCAGTGGGACTGAACCCGGAACCATGTGGTTCGTTAACAAGCTACTTACCACACAGCCACTCCTACGCCTAAATTTTTGTATGATTTGGCATAAAAGTCAAAAGTTCAGTTCTGTCATTAATTCAGTGGGATACAGTTGTCGCTTTGTTTCAATTAGTCAAGATAAAAATTCTTCTCATTGGTAAATGATTGTCTTAGAAGAAACCTCCAGCTTAAAGGAGATAAAGAATTTCATAGGCCTGCAAACTAGTTCTATCATAGGAAAATTTTGAAATTAATATCAGTAAATTAAATAAGGTGACAAACCATCAGAATTGTTAGCATGTTGGGCAAAATGCTTAGAAGCATTTCATCCACCATTACATTCTGAGTTCAAATTCCATCGAGGTTGACTTTGCCTGTCATCTTTTCAGGGTCAATAAAATAAAAGTACCAGTTGAGTACTGGGGTCAAAGTAATTAACTGAACGCCTTCCCTGAAATTGCTGGCCTTGTGCCTAAATTTGAAACCAACATCAGTAAACCAAATACATTATAATACATTCCTTGCTATGTTACAAATCTTTAAATTGAATGTTGATGGGTTCTTAATTATGAACCAGCACGGTCATTAAAATCTGTATTTTTTTTTCCAGATTGTTGTAATACTGAAGAAAAATAGGTAAATTGTTTAACTGGTGTTCACTCAATGTTGTCTTGTGTCTAGTCTTCTATACTTTTAGTAAGCTTACTTGTGCTGTTGTGTACCAGTAATTTCTCTTCCTATCTTTATTCCCTCTTTTTTCTTTTTTATACTCAGTTCTCTCTTTCACACTTTGATAATTATCAGTTGATGTCCTAATTTATTATTTCCACTTATATTCAAAATTAAATAGTCAAAAAGTTGTTGGAGGGGCTTGCCTCCATGAACAAGGCACATAGTCTTAATCTATTCAGTCTAATGTCAAAGTTCTTTAATAAATGGACTCTGCTAAAGGTTCATAGGTGCCTTTAACTGGTCTGAAGATAATTTGTCTCACCATTCAAGGAGGTTCTGAAAAGAGTTGGTGCTTCCCTAAGTCATTAACCTTTTCACTATGACCATGAAATTTCATGGTCATTCAAGTAATAATATTAAATATCTACCAAAAAATAGAGTTGGTATTTTCTGTTAGTCATGTGGCTTCAATAAACTTGACACATCTCAACAAAAAATTGCTTCAAGCATGACATTCCTAAACAAAAGATAAATTTGTTTATAAAACCTATTTCCACAGTTAAGAGTTGTGAAATTTTGAGTGGATATATCTGAGTTTCACAGTAAAAGAGTTAAACCAAGAAAAAAAAAAAGAGAGAGACAAGTCAACCCCCATTTGTTGTTTTCTTTTTAAGTCTTGTATTTATTCTATCAGCCACTTTTGCTGAACCGCTAGGTTATGGAGACAAACAAACCAACACCAGTTGTCAAGCAGTGTTAGGAGATGAACACAATGACACACATATACACATATGCATACATACATGTTTCTTCCAGTTTCCATCTGCCAAATCTATTCACAAAGCTTTAGTCAGCATCAGGTCGGGAAGCAAATTTCTCAACCACCTATTGTATGTAAATGTGTTTAATACACTTCTTACCCACATATTAAAAACTAGATGTAATCTCTTCAACCTCCTGGACATATCTTCCTGCCATTGCGTCTGTACGTCTACAACAACACTTGACATAAACCCTGCTAATCTCACTCAAGTTTTTCTGGTCGGATTAACAGGTTTAGTGTGATAGCTATGATAAAATTTTTCTATAGCTTTGAAGTGAGGGTGAATCACCTCAGTTTTTCATGCATGTCTTTTCTTAATGTTGAAGTATTAGTCTGCACTACTCCGAAATTCCAAGTCTGATTATTTGTTTCTGTGTTAAAATAGATATTTTACTGAAATTAAATTGAATAAAAGATATTATTATTCTATTTAGGTCGGCTGGATTTTATTGTTATTTGTATGACACAGCTAGTCTTCTCCGCTAGACATGCTAGTATTTATAGATCGATCAATCAACGCAGATATATATTGTAGAAATAAATCCAGTCAGTAATCTCATGTCTATAATTTCAAAGCTACCTTCTAATTGTTAAGTGAATCCATTGTTAAATCTCATTTCATCCATGAAGCATTATGTCTATACTGCTGAAATATGTCGTAAAATATATTCATAAGTTAAACTTTACTGCAGTGGAAGCACATGGCTTGTTTACTCAGATGGGAAAAATAAGTAATCCTGAAATGAACCAGCATCCCATCCGGGTGGGGAATATACAGAAACCCAGAAACCAACCCTATTAGTCTGTATGACTCAGAAAAGATCTTTATCCTTTACTCTTTACTGCACACTATCTTCTTTTATTCGTTTCAGTCACTAGACTGTGGCCATGCTGGGGTACCACCTTGAATTTGCTTAAGTCAAATGAATCGACCCCAGTACTGCTTTTTTTCAAGCCTGATACTTATTCTGTTGATCTCTTTTGCCAAACCGCTAAGTTACAGGGACATAAGCACACCAACACCAGTTATTAAGCTGTGGTAGGGAACAAACAAACACACATACACACACGCATATATATATGTGTGTGTGTATATATGCAACAGGTTTCTTTCAGTTTTCATCTACCAAATCAACTCACGAGGCTTTGGTCAGCCTGAGGCTATAGTAGAAGACACTTCCCCAAGGGGCCATGCAGTGGGACTGAATCTAGAAGCATGTGATTAGGGAGCAAGCTCCTTACCACACAGCCATGCCTGCACCTATAGACATTAAATATATGTTGAGGCCAGTAAAGTTGTAATTTTCTCCCCAATATTTGTCTGATTAAACAGGAACAGTTTGATATGACAAATATCCATTGTATTGTTGCTGTATATGAATGTAACTAGTAACTTATCACAAATGGTTGGCTCCATTTTTTTACTGTTGTGGTCATATATCCCATCTAATTTTGCAAATCAGAACACAATCGACAATTCCTAACAGTATAGAAATCTGTCACATAACAATAAACTAATATCAGAGTCATATTATTTGATCCCAGGCCACAAAGAATAAATTAAATTTTTTTTTCTATTTTACTGACTATTACAGTCTGCTGGGTATTTTCTTTTATTATATATATGTATCCTGTGAAGATGTGTGGCTTAGTGGTTCAGGTATTCGGCTCAATGAGTTCAATTCCCAGTGACACATTGTGTCCTTGAGCAAGACACTTTATTTCACATTGTTCCAATCCACTCAGCTGGCAAGAATGAGTAGTATCTGTAATTCAAAGGGGCCAGCCTTGTCGCCTTCTGTGTCACACTGAATCTCCTTGAGCACTACATTAAGGGTACACATGTCTGTTGAGTGTTCAGCCACTTGCACATTAATTTCACGAGCAGGCTGTTCTGTTGACCGGATCAACTGGAACCCTTGTCATAACCAATCGAGTGCCAGTTTGTAAATATGCATTTTATATGTATTACATATGTATTATATATGTAATAATTAAATTATATATTATGCAATTTATTGTGTCTTGTTATACATGTAATCTTCCAGTCCATTGTAGAATTGTCTTGTATGAAACTGGTCCTCGGTGCAAAAATGGTTAGGGAGAGCTGGACTAGACAGAATACTAACTGACTAAAGTTTTGTTAGCTTGCAGTGCTAAGTTCAACTTGAAGAATTCCAAGGTCTGGTGAATATGGTATATGATAGAGAACTTCCAAGTTCAGTTCCCATAACTTGAGTAGCATTCTTTGTGCAACATGTGGTCAAGCATTGTCTTGCAGGAGAATTGGCTTGTCTCTATTGACCAATTTTGGTTGTTTGATTGCAAGTTTACTCATTTCATCCAATTGGTTGAAGCATGCATCACTGTAATTGACTTACCAGGTTTCATGAAGCTGTAGTGGATGACACCAGCGCTGGATCACCAGACACCATTAGCATTTTTTGGTGAATATTCTTTTTCGGATTGTATTTTGGCACTTCATTTCTCTCTAACTACTGTGCAGAATGCTTACTGTTATTGAAAAGAATCTATTTTTCATCATACATAACAATACAATGCAAAAGTGATTTGCTTTTATGGCGTGTCATTTGATGCTCATTCAGTTTGTGTGGTTAGCCACTTGTCCAGCTTCTTTACCTTGCCAATTTGTTTCAGATGGTCCAATACAGTTGGAAACAAAACATCATACCTTGCTGCTAACTCACGTGTAGTTTGAAATGTATCTGCTTCCACTACAGTTTCCTGATCATCATTATCCACCTTGGTCCCAGGTCTACCATGGGGCTGATTTTCTAGAGTAAAGACCAGAACTTCTCAAACCATCGATGTAGAGTGCGCTCATTTGCCACATCTTCACCAAAACACCTCATTGATGTTTCGAGCTGTCTGAGGTGCATTGGTTCCACAATGGAACTCATATTCATAAACAACACGAATTTTTTATCTATTCATGGGGTCACAAAATTTGATTTACAAGAGAAAACTCACAATATAATCAGACACCATGAATTGCATTTCGAAAAGTGGTACTGTAACTCTTCAATGTTATAAAACAAAGAATTGTCAGGATAAAACATTAGAGTTAACGACTGTCAAACTTGATGCATAAGAAAATCAGACATTTCATTCTTAATAACCTGATATATTATCAAACATTACCCACAGTGTGTGTGTGTGTGTCTTGTGGTCTCTCCTGTCGTACACAACAGATGAGTTTTCTGCAGTTTCTTGCTGAACATTCTCCACACATGATTAATAGTGATCAAATATTTATGCTTACTCTATCCACCAGATCAATATTGCCTATACACATGCACAGTGCACCACGCATAAAATGTCAAGGTGATTGCAGAGCAATGTGAAATGAATTGTCTTATTCAAGAACACAATGTACCACTCAATCCAAGAATTGAAACCATGATCTTGTTATTATGAATGCAAAACCTTAGACACTAGACCATGAATATATACATATTCATTTGTGTGTGTGTCTTTATTATATATAAGTTAAAGAGAATTGTATATACTGTTGGATACTTCTTTTGTTGACCTGTACTCATCAACTGATTGAATGAAACATTGGTTTGGGTATGAAATCTTGTTTACCTATCATCATCATCATTTAACGTCCACTTTCCATGCTAGCATAGGTTGGACGATTTGACTGGGGACTGGCAAACCAGATGGCTACTCCAGACTCCAATCTGATCTGGCAGAGTTTCTACAGCTGGATGCCCTTCCTAACGCCAACCACTCCGAGAGTGTAGTGGGTGCTTTTTACATGCCACTGGCACTTTTTACCTATGGAAAACCTTATTAAAAATTACAATTTCTAACACTTCTTTTTAGCAATTTTATATTTTTTACACCACAAAATATAATCCAGATGTAGTTAGCGTGTAAAATAGTATAATATCTGTTCTACAAAAGCAATGAATTAAATGTGAACAGAAATTTTAGTTTCATGCTTGAAATGACTATTCAAATGGCTTAAGTTGCATCAATGAAATGCCAATGATTAATTTATATATAAGTTTTTTCATGTATATTCATGTAGCATGGACATATGCATATTTTTCACATTTCTGCATACGCATATCTATTTCTGTTCGTGCATGTGTGTGTGTAAGGTAAATCTATACACATCCTTTATGTGATATCCCTCACTCTTGTAACCTCCCTCTCATCTTTTCTGTTTCCTTTCCTCACTTTACTTTACTACCTTTCAGCTTTTCCCTCTGGAAGATATGCTCTTTTTCTCTCTTGTTCTGCAAGGTGCATGTGTATTTTCCTACTAGCTAATATAAAGAATATTTAATCAATATCTATATCATCATCATCATTTAATGTCCACTTTCCATGCTAGTATGGTTTGGACGATTTGACTGAGGACTGGTGAACCAGATGGCTACACCAGGCTCCAATCCAATTTGGCATAGTTTCTACAGCTGGATGCCCTTCCTAACGCCAACCACTCCGAGAGTGTAGTGGGTGCTTTTACATGCCACCGGCATGAAGGCCATTCAGTGTGCTTCAAATGAAATTTTGAAGAAATTTAATGAACCAACAAAATTAAAGACAAAACTCAGAATAAGGGAAAAAGGGAATTTTTAAAGTAACAAATTATACATTTCTTTTTTTTTTTTTAATTTAAAATAGATTGCTTTCCCAAAATGTTATTACACCCTTTAAAATAAAGCACACACAACTTACACACAAAACTCTAGGTATTGTAGGAAACGGTACAAGTTTTTGTATTGGTCAATGATATAAAATATAATCAAGACTTAGTTTTGTGGATGTGTAGGACACACCCACAAAACTTTAGCTTGGGAGAGATCTGAGATTAAACACTAACTTACTAGTCAATTAGTGGGAGCCAATGTAGTGAATAAATACTCTCCCCCAAAAAATTGCTGGCCTTGTGCCAAAATTTGAAACTCTTATTTAGACTATATTTTTATTCTTTTTTTTATTTTCAACAGAGCTGCTAAATTTAATGATTCATGGTACAAAACCATGATTCGTCATTTGCTTTTCTAAAGTTAAAAGTAATTTATAAAATGGAACCCCGAAGCAATGCTGTGGGTACTGATGCTACATAAAAACCGCTGGTTCTGGTGCCATATAAAGTGCACATAGTAGACTCTGTAAAGTGGTTGGCATTAGGAAAGGTATCCAGCTGTAGAAACCAAGCTAAAACGTTTTCATAGCAAGGCTAAAAATACACAAGGATACCCCAACTCACATCATAAGTAATTGGTTCAAAGATTTCCCCATGTATTTTATGTGATTTTTCACTTCACTGTTGGTTTTTAGGTATTTAAAAAAATTTTAAGACCAATTTAGATCAATGTAAAGTCAAATAAATTGACTGAAGTTGAATTTATTTTCCTCATTAATTTCTTAAAAATAAAAAAAAACTTTAAGTCAAAGAAAGACACAACTCAAAATGGTATAAGTTGAGATCTGCCTGTATTTATTGAATATATGATTGTATCATTGTTTACAAGTTTAATATGTTTTATGTAGACTGAGAAATTGTGTTGTTTGGTAACAGGTTAGACAAACTTCGGCACCATTTGATGCCATTGTACAGTTTTGATCCAGCTGCTGTAGATGAAGACCAAGATTGGGAATGTGAATTATTAGATGGAGATAAAGAACAACATGTTGCCCTGAGATCTGAGGTTAGTATTTTTTTTATTACAATATTCCATTGCTTCATTTTCTTTATTACAAAAATTGCCTGTAGTGTTAGCCTTTATAACTATATATATATATATATGGACATGTCTGCACATTTTCCATTTATCTTATCATTGTTTCAATGGTTCATGTCTTTGTTCTACCTTGTTTTTGTTGCACTTTCAATCAGAATACATTGGTAAATAATAAACACGGCTGTGTGGTTAAGACACTCACTTGGTAACCACATGGCTTTGCGTTCAGTCTCATGATTCTGAGTGCAACATCCCAACCATTAAGTCACATGCCCTCATACTGCATCTTCAAATGGATAGTAAACCTATACAAAGCTTGAGTGAGACCCACAATAGAATGTTTACACATCTGGCACCCGTGCCTATAGCACATAAAAGCACCATTCAAGCATTGGGCTTCATGGAAGCAGTGACTGGTGACTGAGATCTTTGGTAATATACCATGCTTGTATAGACCTGTCAAGCCAAGTAAGACCATAATCGTGGCTGATGCCAGTGTCGGGTCAGTGGCATGTAAAAACCACCCAGTACACTCTTGGAGTGGGTGGCATTAGGAAGGGCATCCAGCTGTAGAAACTTTGCCAAATCAGATCAAAACCTGGTACCAGCTTCCACTCAAACCATCCAACCCATGCCAGCATGGAAAACAGATGTTAAACAGATGTGGGAAGCTGCTGCTATTGGTCTTACAGATATCCTAGACCACATATAAAACATACCTCCGACTGATTGGCATCATCAACACACTCCCATCTCTGACCCTTAGACTGTAATTCATTTCCTCACTCTACTCCTTAGAAATGGCTGATCCTGTGTTCCTTCTCACTCTCCCATCTTTCTCACTCTTCTGACTTCTCATCACACATATTGTGCTCTCACCCAGGCCACACACTATCAACTTTTCCATTCCTTCATCCCCACAACACCCTCCGTCTGGAATTCCCTCTTTGCCCATACTTTACCTGCAACTGATGTCCATTAGTTATTCAAGAACCACATCAACTGTGTCAATCTCTGTCTTGTAAGCTCTTCAAAGGCCTTGAGTACAAACCTCTTCCTCCAGATCAGACCATTAACAATAACAGTTCTGCATTAGAACTAACTATACCATTTGTATACTCTTTAATCATACACACAATACTCTATCAGATTTATTTTTCTGAACCATGGCCATTTCTCTGTTGCTGGGCTTTGATGGGTGACATTTTTCATTAATATTTCAATCATTCCGCCTAGGTCAACTTTGCCTTTCATCCTTTCAGGGTCGATAAATTATGTATCAGTTGCATACTGGGGTTGATCTAATCGACTGGCCCCCTCTCCAAAATTTCAGGCTTTGTGCCTAGAGAAGAAAAGGATACTTCAATTTTTCATTAAACATCAATCTTAATTCAGCCATGTTTTCATATTGCAAACTGTTTAATATGATCTATCTCTTGTGGCAGTTGTTGACTTGGATACATGTAACAGATATGATTGATTGACCTGCTAAAAATAGCAGCCAAATTTCTCTCAAATCATACCCAACTGTTGTAAATAAAGTTAGATATACCGAATGATGTTGGTAAATGCAAGACAAAAGGGGTCACACCTAGAATCCCTTTTACTCATAAGTTTGTTTGATTAGTGCTGATCTGAGGCTAAATGTTAGCAATAACATATCCAATAAACAAACTCAATGACTGATCTCTGGAAGAAGCATTCTCACATGTATTCTAAGTCAATTGTCAATAATTCACAGCATGCACAGCCATGGCTGTGTGGTTAAGAGGCTCACTTTGCAACCACATGGTTTCAAGTTCAGTCCCACTGTGTGGCACCTTGGGCGTGTGTCTTCCACTATAGCTCTGGGCCAAACAACACCATGTAGGTGAATTTGGCACATGAAAACTGAGGAAGCCTGCTCTGTGTGTGTTTGTGTGTATGTCTCTTACAAGGCCTTATGGTACATAAAGAAAACACAGTGGGCTTCTCTGTATACAAACATAATCCATTCCAGAGCCTTGTTCATTACATGAGTAATTAAAATGCATATAAACGGGAGTAACCATTCCAAGCCACACTCAAACTCCAAACAATTGACCCAGAGCTATAGCAGAATACATTTGCCCAAGGTGCTACACAGTAGCATTCTTAATCACACAGCCATGCCTGCAATTATCCTCTCGTTTTTTTTTGTTTTTTTTTTAAGATAGTAGGATGAGATTTTAGAGAGCTTTCACAGGTATTTCTAAGCAAGCTGAGCAACCACATAGCACTTCCCTCATTGCCTCATGTGTTTTAGTTGTCCGGCACTATGATGGTGCTCAAGCTTACTCAGATCTTCTACAGTTTGAAAGGCCATTTCAGCCAGCAGACACCAAAGGTATAATACATAAATTACTTTTTTCTTCTATCAATATCAAATAAGAACTACATAATTATCAAATTATTTCATGTTATCATCATCATTATTGCTTGAAGAAAAGAGGAAGGGTTGATTGGTTGTGTAGACTAGTGGCCTATGGTGGTTGTTGTCATTTAGTGTGCTGCCACACTGACCATACTATGACTAACATTAGTATTACTCAAATTAGGCACACAAACTGTGTATTTCTATTCAAAATGCAGGATCCAAAATGTAAATGTAACACAATAAATGTAAACCAACATACAACCTTTCAGAATTCGACCTAACTTAAGTTTTGTTTTTGATCTTAATTTGTTTTCAAAACTAATAAATAATACACTTTTAGAAGTCAAAGTTATACGATGATATAGTAAGAAAAAATTCATGTAAAAAGAATTAGTTTTAGGTTAAGAATTTTAAATTAATTTAAATGTACAACTTCTCACCACAAAAAGTGAACATGCGACCATTCTGTCAAAGATGTCGCACATCCTTTGCCATTAATTTTTTGCCATTCTCCCATTATCCTACAATACGCTTGGTACCATATTACGATACAATGCACTGTGAGGTACACAGTATTATTTCAGGACACCCACTTCCACCAAATTTCAAGCAGGGGTATAACAAAAGTTTTCCATTATGATTTGTGATTAAATTAACGAGTAAGGTTAATATTTATAATGAATTTGCCATTTTCAATGGGTGTGCAGAGCACACCTGGAATATATGCCCCTGGTGTAGACTTCACCTCTGATCAGTGGTAGTAATCTCTGATTGGCTGGTTTAGCATCCTGGCATGTGAATATTTTGAAGTTTACAAAGTGTGTGGGCCAAAAGTCATGCACCAAAACATTTGACATTTTATTCTTTTTATTATTATTATTATTTTTCATTGTGTTCATCATTATAAGTACGTGTTTATTCATCATTATTTTATTTATTTTATTCAATTTTAGAAAAAAATTGAAGCATGTCTCTGATAAATTCCAGAGCATATTGGACATATTTTGTACATGACTTTTGGCCCATTCTGTATTTCAGAAATACATGAAGCAGGGTGGAGTACAAATTCCAAAGAACGGTACTCCCTAAAATAACAACACTTATAATTTTGGTTGAAAAATTTAGGGAACATCATTTGCAGGAAATACAGTATGGGTAATGAGTATTAATGATACAATGGCAGAGTTATAGATAAAACTGAGCAAAGACAAAGAGCTTGTTGTTGTAGTCTGAGTAGACTCAGTGAGAGTACATATAGCAATGACTGAGCAAGAATTGGAGATATTTCAAAAAAAGAGTATTTAAAAGTTTCAAACACATTGTTTTCCTCTTGAGTGTAGTATAGGATCCCACTGACTGTGTATGGTTGGGTGCGTTTGGGGCCTCATAAAAACTTAACAGTAGCTCAACACTGAAATATTTTTTGAGCTCCATTTGTTTTACTAAAATATTAGTAAATATACTATTAAATGATTACCCAGTTACTTGTCCTTTGATATCATGAAAGCTATTCTGAAAGTCTGCTGATCAACTATTACACCTGTCTCATGAGTGTGTTTTATTTACTAATCTTTTAGTTAATAAAAAAAATTGGCTGTCAATAATAGGAAAACACCAAATTAAATCTCTAGACGCAGTGTAGTATGAATCTGTTAAATTTGAAATAAAATTTCGTAATTATTCCAGTTAAATGTCTATCAAAAGTACAAGGTGTATTTTATGCAAGTCACTTTGCCTCTATAAACTTGACATATCTCAACAAAAAACAGTTTCCAACATGACATTCCTCAACCAAAAGCTAGACTGATATATTAAAACTGATTTCTGCAGATAAAGATAATGAAATTTTGAGGGAGTATATCTGATTTCCACAGTAAAAGGGTTAACATATGTAATGATGGGTATATTTTGTATTGGAGTTGTTTGTGTGATGTGATGTGATGTGTGGTTACAGCAATGCTGAGAAGTGACTTGAGACAGTCAATCCCAATGTGCATTGTGATGAGTGTATATTTTATATTGAGAATGGTTCTTTGATATGACATTTGAATTTTAGCATTTAATTATTAATAACAATTTATTAAGCATCATTGGAAGATGTAATGATGATTGCTGTCATTCACCAAAGAATTGCTGGATTTAAAAGATGGGGTGAATTAGCACATTATTTCATAGGAGTGCAAGAGGCTGGTTGTCATTGATAAGAAGGAGTATTAAATTATGGAATGTGACAGATATTTTGAAAACTTCAGAATTTCTGTAATGAGGAAGGTTTGTAAGTTTCTGATCCTTAACATTCTGGATTTATCCAGAGGAGAGAAATTTGGACAAGAGATTTGCATAGTTTATCAAAATATTTGCTTATAATTACATGCTGCAATTAATTGAGGTGCATGTAATGAAAAATATATGGTTGGAAATAATTGAGTAAAATAGAGACAGGATAGTAACTTTTAAGTTGTGGATTTTTTTGTTTTACTTTTTTACTCATCTATCCAAGAGAAATATTACATTATATTTCCAATAATGCTGAAAGTGTGCATTCATTTATCCTTAAGTTTGCTAATATTGATTTTTATACTCAATATTTGATTTTTGTTCTATACAAAATCCTTCCAAGTAGAAGCTCTCTCTGAGAGTAATATTTCTAACTATGACTGTCATTTATCACTGAACAATAAGCTAACAGTTATAAAAACAAAGGAAGTGAACGACTTTCTCTTTACTAATTCAGAACTGTTTTTTACAAAATCTAAAAATATTTCTGTATTGTCTCCAGCCAAGCAGTATCTCTGACACTATTTTTAGATTGAATGAAAATGCTGTATCTATGTACCATCTTTTGCTATAATTTAAGTTTCTGTTAGGCTAAAATAGTGAAAGAAGCAGCTTTGGACTTTATTATCGAATAATGTTAAAGAATGTGGAGGTGCAATGGCCCAGTGGTTAGGACAGCGGACTCGCGGTCATAGGATCGCGGTTTCAATTCCCAGACCGGGCGTTGTGAGTGTTTATTGAGCGAAAACACCTAAAGCTCCACGAGGCTCTGGCAGGGGATGGTGGCGAACCCTGCTGTACTCTTTCACTACAACTTTCTCTCACTCTTACTTCCTGTATCTGTTGTACCTGTAATTCAAAGGGTCAGCCTTGTCACACTGTGTCACGCTGAATAGCCCCAAGAACTTCGTTAAGGATACACGTGTCTGTGGAGTGCTCAGCCACTTGCACGCTAATTTCACGAGCAGGCTGTTCCGTTGATCAACTGGAACCCTCAACGTCGTAAGCGACGGAGTGTCAACAACAACAATGTTAAAGAAGGAGATGTATCATTACAGTTTCCTTCACCAATAACAATTTGAAGTTTCAATTTCTGAATATAGTGAGCCCTGTATGAAGCAGAGCATCAATTGTATTTATTTACTAATTTATTTTATCTATATCATTTAAAATGACCCCTATTTTATGGTTGGGTATAATATTTGTAGAAAGATCTTTTGAATTATATCTTAATTTCTTCTTTGTTTTTAAAATAACTATAAACATATTCCTTGCAATAATTTTAATCAAAATTCAAATCCTCAAACAAAATTATTTTGTATCTACACAATTCTCATCACGTGAAAATTTTAGTTTTCTGTATTTTTCTATTTTGATGCAGAAATCTATCACAGAGAATGTGTTTAACATTCCAAAATCTAAACTGTAATAAACTATTCTTTATCTCTTCCATTTAGCGCTGTGAGTCTTATAAAAGCCTTCTGCAATGTTCGCATGGTAGCATGCTGACGTGAATACTTTCATATCTGCTGCTGCTGCTGCTAGTACTTCCTTCCTGGTCCCAAGGTAGGTTCACTGGGGTCACTTTCTTCATCCCAATCACATTCCTCCACCTCCTCCTCATTGCAGTAACTGGTAATAATAATGATGATGATAATAATAATAATAATAATAATGATGATGATGATGATAATGATGTTGTTACATATGCTAATATTTAATGTCATTCTATATATAAAATGACATGGGTCATACTTGAACATTAGTATGTCAATGTCTCTGACATTATTTCTTTGTTAATGACTTCATTATCAGTTTAGCTAATTGCTACAAGACAGTCACGGCTAATTTGCTATTTTAGAATTTGAAACCCTTTAGCAAACTTTAACAGATTTCTTGGTTAGGATGTATTCATAGAACAAATTAACTCTTAATATAGAAGTCCCCATAAAAAATGGATCCCACTATATTTATTCCTTCATAACCAAGAATCGCATTTAACTTTGAGAAAAAATATTTTCAACCAAAGTCTCTAATTTATTATTATTTTGTGGTCCTTTTCTCTAGTATCTGTACAAATTGTCTCTACTTGTATGTCCATTGTTCTTTAATGTAACTCTAGTAACACTAACGACTTGTAGGTATGAGGTATTTTGTTATGCAACGTTAATATTCCATTAAGTATATTAAACGTTTTTATAAGTAAACACCATGTTCTATTGCATTAGCAGTGTTCTTTTACATTATTTGTTAAGGTTATCTCTACAGATACTCTATAGAAATTATTGCCAGTCCTGATTTTTGTTACGACATTTCATATACGACAGGTCAGATGTAAACAAACAATGAGATCAAAGATGAAAAAAGGGTAATGGGTGTATATGCCATATTTTGAGGCTTTTTGCCCTTTCATCAGCTCCCATTCAACCCTTTAATTATCCTTGAACACAGTGCTTAAATAGCCACTGTATACAACAGTGTTTGGTTATTGGATATACCAATTTTACATATTAAACACATTCCTGGAAGCTGTACATAAATACTAGTGACTTGTAGGTATGTGGTATTTTGTTATGCAATTATAATATACTATATACTAGGTGCAGGAGTGGCTGTGTGGTAAGTAGCTTGCTTACCAATCACATGGTTCTGGGTTCAGTCCCACTGCGTGGCACCTTGGGCAAGTGTCTTCTACTGTAGTCTCGGGCCGACCAAAGCCTTGTGAGTGGATTTGGTAGACGGAAACTGAAAGAAGCCCGTCGTATATATGTATAATATATATGTGTATATGTTTGTGTATCTGTGTTTGTCCCCCCAGCATTGCTTGACAACCGATGCTGGTGTGTTTACGTCCCCGTAACTTAGCGGTTCGGCAAAAAGCGACCGATATAATAAGTACTAGGCTTCCAAAGAATAAGTCCTGGGGTCGATTTGCTCAACTAAAGGTGGTGCTCCAGCATGGCTGCAGTCAAATGACTGAAACAAGTAAAAGAGTAAAAAAGTATATTAAACATATTTATAAGTCAATACTGCGTTCTAATGTAAAAGCACACCGCTAACACAGTAGAACGTGGTGTTGACTTATAAAAGCGTTTGATATACTTTATAGTATATTAAATGTTTTTATAAGTATAAAGGCAGCAAGCTGAAAGAAACGTTAGCACACCAGGCAAAATGCTTAGCGGTATTTCATTTGTCTTTACATTCTGAGTTCAAATTCCGCCAAGGTCAACTTTGCCTTTCATCCTTTCAGGGTTGATAAAATAAGTACCAGTTGCATACTAGAGTTGATCTAATCAGCTGGCCCCCTCCCCAAAAATTTCAGGCCTTGTGCCTAGAGTAGAAAAGAATATACTTTATAGTATATTATGCATGTTGCATGTTGGCACTCCATCGCTTACGACGTCGAGGGTTCCAGTTGATCCGATCAACGGAACAGCCTGCTCGTGAAATTAACATGCAAGTGGCTGAGCACTCCACAGACACGTGTACCCTTAATGTAGTTCTCGGGGATATTCAGCGTGACACAGTGTGACAAGGCTGACCCTTTGAATTACAGGCACAACAAAAACAGGAAGTAAGAGTGAGAGAAAGTTGTGGTGGAAGAGTACAGCAGGGTTCACCAACATCCCCTGCCGGAGCCTCGTGGAGCTTTAGGTGATTTCGCTCAATAGACACTCACAATGCCCGGTCTGGGAATCGAAACCGCGATCCTATGACCGCGAGTCCACTACCCTAACCACTGGGCCATTCCACCTCCAGTATATTATGATTGCTTAACAAAATACCACATACCTACAAGACATTAGTATTTACATAGAAGCTTCCAGGAATGCATTTAATATGTAAATTGGTATATCCAATAACCAAACATTGCTGTATACAGTGGCTATTTAAGCACTGTGTTCAAGAATGATTAAAGGGTTGGATGAGTGCTGATGAAGGGGCAACAATCCCCTAAATATAGCATATACACCCATTACCCTTTTCTCATCTTCGATCTCATTGCATGTTTACATCTGACCTCTCATATATGAAATGTAACAAAAATCAGGGCTGGCTATAATTTCTAGAAAATATCTGTAGAGATAACCTGACCAAGTAATCTAGTATCACTGTATGTACCCACCTTTTTAGCACATGATACTTGAGGACTGTATACCTCAAAATACTCCCATTTAGGATAAGGTATTACACACAGCCTAGATACAGCTCCTCCTTCTGAAATTGCTGATCATAGTTTCATCCTAATGGTTTGATCTATGTTTTTTCATTGCTTTCAGAAATTGAAAAATATTTTGCTAAAGTCAAAATGTCAGTTTTACTATAACATTAGAACAAAGAACATATTCACTGCTTTCAAAATTGTATTTTGCTTTTCTTCTTTTTTACGATTTAAAAATTTGTGGTTTAAACATTTCAAATGATTACTCCAGAATTATTGCAAATGAATAATAAAATACACTTTGCAATAAATAATGCAATATTGAGCCTTGTGAGTGGGTTAAGTAGAGGGAAACTAGAAGAAGCCTGATACATATATACATTATCAATACCACATACTTAACATACATGTGTTGTTGAAATGCTAGAAACTGCAGTTTTTCATCCAGAAGATTTCCGGATGAAAAACCACAGCTTCTGGCATTTAAACAACATACATACATTAACTATGTGGTACTTATAATGTTTACATCATAGAGTTGGTTCTATTGCATAATCTGAATGTGTGTGTAGGTGTACCCTTGTCTAGTTATTACATAATGGTTGTAAATGAGTGTCACCATCATACAAGCAGTGTTGTTTGTTTCCTGTCTTCCATAAAAAAAACACGTCTGATCATGGAAATATTATCTTACCTTGCCTGGAAACAGGTGAGTGTTAGTGTGAAGAAGAGCATCCAGTTCAAGAAAAATCTGCCTCAAACATGGAAGAGTGGACATTAAATATCCAACTCATGCCAGCATTGAACATTGATGTCAAATGATGAGAGAGAGAGGGATGAGAATATTTTACATGTCACCAACACTGGTGCCTTTCACATCGTCTTTAGTGTCTACTTTTCCATGCTTCCATAGATCAGATGGAATTTGTTGTGGTAAATTTGCTACAGCTGGGATGCCTTTCCTGTCACCAACTTCCACCTGTTTCCAAGTAATGTTATATTTCCCCATAGCTGGATGTGTTTTCAGGGATAACTGGAAACTAGGAACACTGCTTGTATGATGGTGATGCTCATTTATAACCATGTGACGTTTTAACAAAGACACACACACACACATATGGTGGATTCATTTCAGTATCCTTCCACCAAAACCACTCAAAAGGCTTTCTTTGACTCATGGGACCATGTTGTAGGACTGAGCCCTAAACCATGTGCTTGAGAAGCAAACTTCTTAACCACACAACTATGCTTGCACATAGCCATGCCTATGCAGATTAAAACCGTTTTCTTTCAGATTTGGAATTTTGATTAGAATTATTGCAAGGAACATATGTATTAAAATCTTTGTAAAGACCATATTTATAGTTATTTTGAAAATAAAAGAGAAACTGAAATAAGATTAAGCAGGTTTTTTTTTTTCTTGAAGTCGCATGTCCCATTTGTAATTCTATAAACTGACCCGAATCTTAAAAGACTTAATATTCTTCAGTTCATATTTGCTTCTTTAAACCCTTAGCACTCAGATTACTCTGTCAAATGTAATGCTTATTTCGTCACATTGTTTTGAGCTAATAATGCATTATCTCATAGCTTCCAGACTTTTGATGATAGAATTGTTTGTTTTTAGTATGACATTGTAGGGTAAGTGTACAAGGCTGGATCTAGTTGGTTTGAATATAAAACAGGTAGAATACCTGGGCTAGATATGGCTAGTTTAAATGCTAAAGAGTTAACCATTCAGCATTCATTTTACTCTGTCAAATGTAAAGCTTATTTCTTCACATTGCTTTGAATTAATCATGCATTATCTCATATCTTTGAGATTCTGATGTCTTTTATCTTTTATTTGTTTCACTCAGCAGACTGTGGCCATGCTGGGGCACCGTGTTGAAGAATTTTAGTTGAATGAATCAACCCCAGTACTTATTTTTCTTCTTTTTAAATTTTGGTACTTATTCTACCAGTCTCTTTTGCAGAACCACTAAGTTATGGGGATGTAAACACACCAACACCGATTGTCAAGCGGTGATGAGGGACAAATACAGAAACACACACACACACACATAGATTTATACATACACGATGGACTTCTTTCAGTTTCCCTCAACCAAATCGACTCACAAGGTTTTGGTTGACCCAAGACTATAGTAGAAGACACTTGCCCAGAGTGTCACACAGTGGGACAGAACCCAGAACCATGTGGTTAGGAAGCAACAAACTTCTTATCACACAGCCACACCAGTGTGATTATTTTTAGGGTGATATTGAAGGATAGATGTGAGAGGCTGGATATGGCCAGTTTACATATTAAAGGGTTAAAATGGACTTGAGTGAACCTTCGTTTAAATTTGTTCTTGTTTATGAATAATTCATACTCAAATTTATAAATGTTTGACAATTTAGGGTGAACTTTTATCATGAAACCCTTTAGAAAATAAACTAATCCAAGACTCATCAAAATAGAATAAATTTGTATCCATATAATAAAGCGAAATCGGGATAGTACCTGTGCCCAGCGTCGCATTTCTAGCACTTGTGCCCGTGACATGTGTAAGGATTTTCGAGCGAGATCGTTGCCAGTGCCCCTGGACTGGCTCTTGTGCGAGTGGCACATAAAATACACCATTTTGAGCGTGGCCGTTGCCAGTACCGCCTGACTGGCCTTCGTAGGATTTTCGAGCGAGATTGTTGCCAGTGCCCCTGGACTGGCTTTTGTGTGGGTGGCACATAAAATACACCATTTTGAGCATGGCCGTTGCCAGTACCACCTGACTGGCCTTCGTAGGATTTTCGAGCGAGATCGTTGCCAGTGCCCCTGGACTGGCTCTTGTGCGAGTGGCACATAAAATACACCATTTTGAGCGTGACCATTGCCAGTACCACCTGACTGGCCTTCGTAGGATTTTCGAGCGAGATCGTTGCCAGTGCCCCTGGACTGGCTTTTGTGTGGGTGGCACATAAAATACACCATTTTGAGCGTGGCCGTTGCCAGTACCGCCTGACTGGCCTTCGTACGGGTGACACGTAAAAGCACCCACTACACTCTCTGAGTGGTTGGCGTTAGGAAGGGCATCCAGCTGTAGAAACTCTGCCAAATCAGATTGGAGCCTGGTGTTGCCATCCAGTTTCACCAGTCCTCAGTCAAATTGTCCAACCCATGCTAGCATGGAAAGCGGACGTTAAACGATGATGATGATGATGATAATACTCCATTCTCAGATGTGTAATTCAATAAAGTCAATCATGGCAGATTTTCTTCTTTTTTTTTATTTAAATCATTTTTTGAGAATGAGATGTTACACGAACATATGA
Organism: Octopus bimaculoides; assembly: GCF_046866305.1. Classification (NCBI taxonomy): domain Eukaryota; kingdom Metazoa; phylum Mollusca; class Cephalopoda; order Octopoda; family Octopodidae; genus Octopus; species Octopus bimaculoides. The sequence continues at coordinate 129,426,723 of NC_142931.1, forward strand.
CCATTGACAAAATAGATTGCTGGATCTAATGGCAAGAATTCTATAGCAGAATGAGTTCTCTTTATCTCAATTTTGCTTTTGTTTTTTTTTTTCGATTTGGTCTGAAGAAAGGAGCTATGATTATGTATAACTTGGCAGACTTTTGAGAACTGAGGAGTTGAATTGGTTAAAAAGATAACCGTACAGTTCAAGGAAGGTATTAAGGAGCCAAGCCATTTGACATTTTGTTAAAGATGGTGTCACTAGGTAATTTCTGTCTGTCATTATATTGTCACACCACATCTTGTGCATTTCATATACATCTCTCCTGTGATTATTGCTAGAGTTGATGAGTACTGGAAAAGACCTAATAAAACCAATACCTGTTTGAAAGGGTTGTCTTCACTTTAACTTGACAAGATTTTATTAACATTAATGAGGATAGCTGCGTGAAAAAGTGCCACACCCTAACAGTTGAGGGAACCCGTGGAAGAGGTAGGCCCAGGAACCTGGGCTGAGGTAGTGAGGCAAGACCTTCGTACATTGGGCCTCACCGAGGCGATGACTACTGACCGAGACCTTTGGAAATGTGTTGTGCGTGAGAAGACCCGGCAAGCCAAGTAAGATCGTTGCCAGTGCCCCTGGACTGGCTCTTGTGCAGGTGGCACATGAGATGCACCATTTTGAGCGTGGCCGTTGCCAGTACCGCCTGACTGGCTCCCGTAGGATTTTCGAGTGAGATCGTTGCCAGTGCCCCTGGACTGGCTTGTGCGGGTGGCACATAAAAGACACCATTTCGAGCGTGGCCGTTTTCGTGCGGGTGACACGTAAAAGCACCCACTACACTCTCTGAGTGGTTGGCGTTAGGAAGGGCATCCAGCTGTAGAAACTCTGCTAAATTAGATTGGAGCCTGGTGTTGCCATCCGGTTTCACCAGTCCTCAGTCAGGTCGTCCAACCCATGCTAGCATGGAAAGCGGACGTTAAACGATGATGATTAAGCCTGTATTTCCCTCCCCTTACTGGAAAGCATTTTTTTTTCTTTTTACGCGTGCATTTATTTTTACACTCGTGTAGGTGCAATGGCCCAGTGGTTAGGGCAGCGGACTCGCGGTCATAGGATCGCGGTTTTGATTCCCAGACCGGGTGTTGTGAGTGTTTATTGAGCGAAAACACCTAAAGCTCCACGAGGCTCCGGCAGGGGATGGTGGCAAACCCTGCTGTACTCTTTCACCACAACTCTCTCTTACTTCCTGTTTCTGTTGTGCCTGTAATTCAAAGGGCCAGCCTTGTCACACTGTGCCATGCTTAATATCCCCGAGAACTACGTTAAGGGTACACGTGACTGTGGAGTGCTCAGCCACTTGCACATTAATTTCACGAGCAGGCTGTTCTGTTGATCGGATCAACTGGAACCCTCGACGTCGTAAGCGATGGAGTGCCAACAGCAACAACAACATTATTTTTACACTCACTCAACTATTACTTTGTGTGGATAGTGTCCCTAACTAATTTGTCTCAATCATTTTTGGAAAATAACTTCACTGATGTTGTAATTAAAAAGATTGATCGTATCATCTGGTGCACTGTGGACATGTAAAGAACCTTGTATTTGAATTACTCTAAAGTTCTAAATTCATCTTCAACCTCTCCTATTTGAGTAAACTGTATTCCAATATTTTGTAAGGTTTTCAATTTCTTCAGTCAGGTTGGGGGTGTCTGAAACGACCACAATTGCACTCTCTCATCCTACCCTGACTAATTAATGATTTTAAAAAGTTCATACTTCGATAATAATTTTTTTTTTTTTTTGTTTTTTTCAGAGCCCAAGTTTCCGACATGCACCCAAGCTGAAATTTTCTACAGATCATTCTGAACTGTAAGAATATTTCCCTCTGGAAGCTTATTGTCTTACAAATCCAGAATTATCAACTTCCTTCCTCTGTTGTGTCAGCTCAAGTATTCTCCAGTATGTCTTCTGCTTTTGGCATCATTCTCCAGCACAATATTGTTGACAAAAGTTCATTCTCTGAAAAGGAAATAGAGAGAAAAAGAGGACATATAAACATGTTATAACCATTTTTGTTAACAAAAGTTAATGTTTTGTTGTTTTTTGTTATTATATTCATTTGTTAATTTTTTGTTCTGAATTTGTTTATAGAGATATCATCACCAGCACTCTTTTCTTTTTCTCTCTCTCTCTCTCTCAAAATATTTGGATAAATTTCTTCAAAACAATAAGCAAGATGTCTATATCTAGATAATTGTTTTTCTAACACCTATTTTATCAAGTTAATTTCTGTTGGATAATTCAGCATAATTCAGAATTTTGAAGGTAATGAAGCATTTCAAGGTATTTTGTTTTCCTTGTTTCATACTTGAGCTTTAATTGACAAATACAAAGATTATTATAAACCCTGTATGAATGGATCTTTGAGGGAAATCAATGTATTGCTATTCTAACTATTCTTAACAAAACTGAAGTTTCAAAAATATAATTATTCAATGTATTTTTCTCAAAAAATTTGTTTTTTAATATATTTAGATCTATCTCTGGTGTTTAAAACCCATAATGAGCTGCTGAGGTTTTCATGTAGCTGCTTGTTTCTATCTTATTTGTTATTTGACTAAGCTTCTTTTGAAAAGTCCAAAGTTGCATCCTCAAGGTTAATCAAAGAAAAGACTCAAGTTTTGTATTCAAAGACAACCAACTTGTTATATTTTACCAATATCCAACAAGAACTCTTCTCCAAGTCTTCTTGAAACTTTGTCTCCCTGTAGTATTTAGAATGTTTCTTGATAACATCTTTTAGTCCATATGTTTGCATCCCTTGCTTTTATCATGCATATCTCTAGACACTTACCATCTATACTTTTTAAACTTGCCAACAATTTCAGTTAGGATATACTTCTTTTTGATTCCCTCAATCTTATCTATTTAGTAAGTCTGAACATGAAATACATATATATATATATATATTTTTTAACTCTATAACACTTTTATACCAATAATGGTGGAATTGTTTCCAAATGACAAACCTTCCAGTTTTCTCTCTTGCAATGTTTCAGTGCTGAAGATAACCTTTTAAAATCTAGTCTTTTGTTTTTTGTGTTATTTATCCCAAGTGTATCACAAACACTTAATTTTTCTTGTTTTAAATCATCATTAAAATGCATATTTTGTTAATTAATTACTATTTTTAAGAAAATGACAGAATATTTACCAAAAATTCTAGTATGTATATTTCTCCATTTTCAATTAGAAAATGGTATTTGTTAATACAAATATTCTAGGCACTTCTGCACATGTGTCAGTGCTGTGTTGCTGTTTCAAGTGCAGTTTCCGTAACTCTTAAATTTGGGTTCTCTCTTTTGCCCACACAAAAACACATGTGAACATGTAAACACATGTATACACTTACACACTTCTACATGGTCAAGCTTATAACTCCAGTCCACCCATGACCATATTTCTAAGTGCCTAATCCAATGTTTTGCTCAATATTTGTTGCTGGTTTTTAAAATTGGAGGCAACCCCAATGTTGCTAAAAATTCTCCTTATTTCCTCTTCTAGCTTTATAATATCTGATCCTTGCTTTAAATCAATTGACCATTTTTACCTTCTCTCCTCCCTTATTACATCATGTGGCTACAGTGACCTTGCTACTTCCCACTCTCAATACTCAGTAATATTGCTGATGATCATACAATTGTTGTAATAGTTTGGGCTTGGTAACAGACCTTTACAGTTCATATAATGTTGTGACCATGATACTGGCCTCTAATTCCTATGAAATAAGAATCATACTTTGATAAATGTGACCATTCAATCAATGTTTCTTCTTTGTCTAAATATATTTCCATTATGACTCCACCATTGCATGACTTTTTTGAGTGATCTTTGACTTCAGTCTTTTAAAGAATATGAATTCTGATATCCTTTGACCCACTTCATTAACAATATTTACTCTAATTAAGACAGCTGACAGAATTATCTGTATGTCAGACAAATTTCTACCAGCTTAACATTGAAATTCCACCATGGTTGACTTTGCCTTTCATCCTTTTGGGTCAATGAAATAAGAGCCAGTTGAGCTCTGGAGTTGATATGATCAACTAGTCTCCTCTCCTCAAAATATCAGGCCTTGTGCCTAAAAATATTTACTCTCATTTCTCTAACCTTCAGACATTTGTATCATCTAAGAACTACTAACAGATGGGGGTTAAATCAAAATAATTATTTACTTCATTAGTGTTACAAAAATATGAATTAATATATAAAGTATTGTGCCCCATTTTATTCTTGAAGTGCAACATGAATAGCAGAAAATATAATGTAAATGGAAATTGGTTTAGGAGTAGCAACCTAAATATATGTGTACATAAGTGGAGTGAGGAGCTTTATTATTATTATTAGAGTAGGCATAATGGCTGAAAATGTATATCATGGAGGTTAGCTGGATGGAATGGTACACAATGTAAGATATGTGAATGAATATTTTACATTGCTATGTTAAACTTGGCTGATCATGAATAACAATCATAATGGTGGTAACAGACAATTAGCTAATGACATCAACAACTACCAATATTAAACGATTTATATATTTTAATGCGGTTGTGTAATATTGGTCACGTTTAAAAATGTTACTAAAATTATAAAATTATCATTACAGCAGCTTGTTCTTCTCTTGACAAAATTGAGATTATATTTAGTTGAATTTGAAACGAATATTTCATGTGTGTGTGTATGTGATTAAATAGATAGATGCATACACATTAAACGTAAAATAGTTATCCAAATTCCTATGGATATCTTTTCTTCTTCTTCTTCTTCTTCTTCTTCTGGTAGTCTTATATAAGAACATAATTCGCTAGAACTTCGGAAATCTTCCTTTGAATGACAGAGAAATCTCCCTTTAATCACATCCTATCAAGTGATTTGAGGAAGACTTCTCTACAGTTTCTTGCAAGTCAAGTGACAACATAAAGGCTTTCACATTGGCTCAGTGCTATTTAGTTTTTCGATATAGAAGTCAATATATTCTACATAATTTATTATCAAGATATACATCTTGGTATCTAATATGTCTTAAATGCAATTAGATTTGGAATTTTTAGTCTTGTCTTTTGTTTTTTTTAAATTAGATCTGAAGAAGACCTGTTGGTGCAAATATTTTTTCAAGTTTTAGTTGCATTCATGTGTTGTTTTCTTTTTAAATTTGTTTTCAATTAATTCTTAATTGATTAATCTGTGTATGTGCACATTTGGTAGGACATGATAACATTATGCAACTATCATTGGTGAATTTAAAAGCAAAGTTCAAGTCATTTCGGATAAGCATAAAATGTAGTACACACACAACTGTGTGGCAGAGAAGTTTACTTTACAAATATAAAAAAAAACACATCTCAAAGCTTAACTCTTTAGCATTTAATCCAGCCATATCTGGCCCAAATATTCTACTTGTTTTATGTTGAAACTGACTAGCGCCAACCTCTAACACCTATCCAACATTTGTCGTTCTAAACATAAGGTCTGAAAGCTACAAGATAATGCATGATTAATTCAAAATGATATAAATAAGTAGTGCTGAAAGATTAAAGGCTTTCAAGAACATGAGGCCCCAGGACCCAGGCCAAACTATTGAAAAACTCTGTGAATACTTTAGACAAAATGGAATGGTTGCTAAAATTTGGCATACCTTAGGATTAAATAGTTGGTCTTCTATAAAAGAGATCTTCGGTCTCAGAATTACAGATTGTTTGAAGCATAAAGTAAAAAGTCCTAATCCTTCATGAACTTTGGAAACATAATCTACCCGCAAAGCATTTTTTTTTTAAATATAAAGAAAGACGATATGTATCAGTTATATATTAAATGCTAATAAAACCAATTGAAAGAGAAGTAGCATGGCTTATATACACAGCAATTACTAGTTTGCTTTATAAATCATTAGCAATTGTTTGCAAATGTTTTACATATACATATATAAAAATATTAATGTGCATATATTCTCAGGTCAAATAATCCAGTATTACACACTTGAATATATGAATGTTTCACTCTATATGTAAAACATTACTTTCATGTAAATTTAACTAGAGAACAAAGTTGTGTTGGGTTCAAATTAAATCATTGTCTCCTGTTTGATTCATCAATGAATGAAAAGTAATTTTAGTTGATTAGTATCTGTTCTTTTCAAATGTTAGTATTGTATACTAGTCGCTTGATGACACCAATCGTTAGCTACAGTTAATTTGCTAATTTTTTCTCATTTTCTTCCTTATTAATATTCTGTTATGTATATAATATATATGTGTATATTTATATATACATGTGTATATATATATATATATATGTGTGTGTGTATATGTATATACATGTATGTATGTGTGTATATGTATATACATGTATGTATGTACATGTATATATGCATATATATATGTACGTATATGTATATACATATATGTATGTGTATGTATGTATATATGCATATATATATGTGTGTGTATATGTATATACATGTTTGTATGTGTGTATATGTATATACATGTTTGTATGTATGTATAGCCACTATACTTTTTCTATTTTCTCTCCCTGTTTATTTCTGTGTTCCTTTCTGTCAAAGAGTGTAGGCTTGAAGCATAAAAGACTTTCTCACTTCCCGAGTGTTAAACTAATACATCCGTTTGTTGTTTACACACCCGTCTTCATCTTTAGTTTTATTGTAAATTCTCATTATATATATATATATATATATATATATATATATACATATACACACACACAAATGTGTATGTATGCGTGTATGAATATATTTGTATATGTATATATACGTGTGTGTGTAATTATTTTTGCTTAGAGCCAAAACAATGCAAGTTATAAAAATTGGACATTAAATGATGATGAGGTCGATGGCTTGTAGTTTCACCTGATATTTCAATGTTTCAGAGTTAGGATCACTTCTTCGGGAAATCTTCAGAGACATGATGCTGTGAAGAAATGGTCCTAACTCCAAAATATTCAAATAGCAGGTGAAAGTACAAACCACTAACCTGTCTTTTTAATTTTTTATAACTTACATTGTTTTGACTTGAAACAAAATTATTTAAAAATACACACACACACACATACACTAAACATATTTATTCATTTAATGTCTATTTTATCCGTGTTAGCATGGGTTGGATGGAGACAATTTGAGGCAGCATTTTATATGGTCAGATGCCTTTCCTGATACTAACCCTTACCTATTAGGTAAGGATTTTTATTCAGCTGGCCTTCAAAAGCACAAAGCTACAGTCATACCAACATTTTCCACACACACACACATATGATGGGCTTCCAAACAGTTTCTCTTTCCTAGTTCCACAAGGGTTAGCCTGGGATTATATTAGCAGACACTTGCTAGCTAGCTGTTCAACCACTTAAGTAACTCTTAAGTCTTCTTTTTAAGTTGTAGACTATTGCAAATATAATTTGCATGATTTTTAAATTTTATTTTAAAGCATCTTATACATTCATTGTTATAGATTTTAAAATGTATGAGAAAGTATGTCATACATTTATCCTCATAGATTTAAAAAGCCAATTGGCTTTTGTATGGCTCGCCTCATTCCACACTTTTGTGAAATTTTTTGTGTGACCATTGATAATAATAACACCTTGTGTGTTTGTCTCACCACATACCTTCTCTCATAACCTAGAATACTGGCTTGCAAAAATCAAACACAGCTAAGTTAAAGTGAAGTGAATTTTCCTTTATTATTTCCCTCTTTGTGGAAGTTCATCTCATTTTTGCATGCAGTAACATTTGATCCTCAAATGAAATAGCTCAAAATTATTGCTTATCTCTGATGACCCCATACACTTGCTGGCTCCCGGTATGCAGAGTTCTCGACTGGTAGCACTTGCATGTGCGAGTTGTTTGCAAGACATGTTCTATTCTTCTTCTTACCATCATGTAGCTATGTGTTTGCTACAGCCAAATTGGTGATAGCTTTATCTGTGTGTAATCATATTTTTGTTTTATAATGGGTTAGACATTTGTACCACTATTGATAATATTTTACATTCTTCTTTAGCATATCTGTTTTTCCTTGGTTTTGAATATTTTAGCTTTGAAAGATTGATAAAGCTATATTAGATCTATTACCACCACCCCTACTCTAATCATGATTAACAAACAAAAAAAAACAATAATTTGAAATATTTCAACATAAATTTTTGTTTCATTTTCTTATTTCTCCATTTATATATGGTAGTTGCCATAGTGCAATCTTTGTATTGGCTATTATGATACCTGAACACCAAGTCAGAATTGGATGATAGGTATCAAAATCTGTCCTCTAACTAGTCACATCTTAACATAGACAACAGAGGAAACTAAAATTGCACTGAGAGCTAAGCTAACATTGCTTTGACATTTCTACATGTGAGGATGTTTCTAGTGGACTTACTTATCTTGATACAGGTTTTCTCATCTCCTTAACCAACTAAATTTGATTTTATTTAATTTTAGAGGTGTAATAGTCAATTCTTGGTATGAAAGCTTCATATAATCTTCCTACTTTTTCTAGAACAACTGGTCAGAGTTATGTAGTAGGTTTCTAAATTCATCCTCTAAATAGCCACATTTTAACATAAATAACAGAGGACACATTATTACAATTGCATTGAGAGATAAGCGAACATTACTTTGACACTTTTACATCTAAGGATGTTATTTCTAGTGGACTTATTTATTTTGACACAGGTTTTCTCATCTGCTTAACCAAATAAATTTGATTTTATTTAATTTTAGAGATGTGTTAGTTACTTCTTGGAATGAAAACCTAATAACATTTTCCTGGTTTTTCTTTATTGTATAGATATCTCTAATGAGCATCAGTTTATACTACTGAATCATTTATTATTTGCTGCTTTGTAATTGTTGCTGGCATCTAACAACCGATTAAAACTTTGTTTAAGGCAGCAATAGTTATACAATAAATGTTAAGCTGATTAGTAACAATAGTTGCTTTACATTCCAAAACTCAAGCACATACTATCAGATTGCAAAGTCATTAAAGTATTAGACGACAAGCCTTGTGCTATTGGTCCTGACTCTACCCATTTCATGTTTAAACTCTTTAGAGTCAACTTCATTTTACATCTCTCCAAGATTAATAAAATAAAGTACCAGGCAAGTACTGGGATCAATGTAATTGACTACTTCCCTTTCCATAAATGTTGGGCCTGTGTTAGAAATTATTAGCAAAGTGGATTGGCAGAACATTTAAAGAAAACTATGATATAAACTATAAGGCTCGAAGAGATTATAATAAACTCTCTCTCTCTCTCTCTCTCTCTCTCTCTCTCTCTCTCTCTCTCTCTCTCTCTCTCTCTCTCTCTCTCTCTCTCTCTCTCTTTCTCTCTCTCTCTCTCTCTCTCACTCACTCACACACACACACACACACACACACACACACACACACACACACACACACACACACACACACACACACACACACACACACCCCGCAGTCTGTTTCTGCAGGTGTTTAGAACAAGTTGTTTCATCAACTAGTATCAAAGGACCATGAGAAATTTTCTTTGTTCTCTACACAATTGTCAGGTCTGTGTTGTACTCAGAACCAGTCAGTGCAGTTGTGTGGCATCAAAACAATTTTGTAGGGAAAAAAAATAAAAGAAGACGCCCTTGCCAGCTGTTTTCATGAGCTACATGTTGCTTTATTACAGTTGTAAATACTCACCAATCAGGTTTGCATCTAGTAGAATAAATCTTTCAGTCTTTGTATGAAAGACTCTTCTAACTTATAGAGTTGTATGGAACTCCATAAATATGTCTAATTTCTGTAGAAATGTTTATTAAGGCGCATAGCTCAGTGGTTAGAGCGTCAAGCTTACGATCGTGGGGTTGTGAGTTCGAATCCTGGACTGGGCTGCATACTGTGTTCTTGAGCAAGACACTTTATTTCACGTTGCTCCAGTTCACTCAGCTGTAGAAATGAGTTGCGACGTCACAAGTGCCAAGCTGTATCGGCCTTTGCCTTTCCCTTGGCTAACACTGGTGGCGTGGAGAGGGGAGGCCAGTATGCATGGGTGACTGCTGGTCTTCCATAAACAACCTTACCCGGACTTCTAGGTGCAAACCCATGGTCAGTCATGACCGAAGGGGGTCCTTAGGTTATTACGGTAAACCACTTGGGATCTACATAAACCTCGCATGAACATTAGGCTTACAGAAAACTGTACTTCCTTTTAGAATATTTTCTATTTGGTTTCAATTCTTGGTTAATATGGCTTTATCTTTTTATTTTTTGAGGACGGTATGAATGCTATAACTTTTGTTACTCCCCGCGTTAAACCAGAAGTTTTTAAAGTGAGTGGTACCACTCCCAAATGGGTGCTGGGTATGTCAAAGGGGAGTGAGGTAACATAATTAACACACTAAATTCTACTTGTAGTATTTATTATGTTATGCATGTTAAAACTAGTTATGGTTATTAAAATAAAATGACATCTCATTAGGCACAGAAGTCATTAACTCGAAATGTATAAAGTATGTCTGAATTATTTTTTATCATTTCACTGTTAAAAGCTTATACAATCCATTTTTAAAGTAAAATTTATAACTTATCATTCATGTTAAGTAAGTTTAGTCATGATATCTCACTGACTACAAAAGAAAAATGGTTAAGAACAACTGAGTGAAACCATTGTTAAATTGTGTGACGATAGATCTTTATTGTCTGATGAGGAGCTTTCAGTTGTTCCAGTGACTGAATTACCTGCTCCTGAATTAATATCTAAGCAACTGAGCATTTTACAGACATATGAACCCTGATCATAATTCTCAGCTAAAATCAGCACAACACAGGGGATGAGGGGATGACAAGATTGTAACTTTTGAATTACAGGTATAATCCACCAGCTGGGCTTCTGTACAGTTTCTTTCTACACTAATTTCATGCACACAATATGATTCAGCCCAATGCTATAGAAAATGACATGTGTCCAAGATTCCACACAGCAAGACTGAACCCAAGACCTTGTGGATTCTTTAGCCATTCAGCCGTACCACACCTATGTTAAACTGTGTAGTGGGACTGTGAGGCAAAATAAGAAAGTACCAGACTAAGAGACCTTGCAGGTTTTTTTTTTCTTTTAATGTTCGAATTACTCAAACATTGATTTTGTTTATCATCTTTTTATGGTTGATAAAGATCCTTAACTTGAATCATTTAGCATTCAAACCAACACCAGTTGTCAAGCAGTTGAAGCACAAAGTCACACACACACACACACATATATATAATTATGTGTGTGTGTGTATGATAAATTCCAAATTCACTCGCAATGCATTGGTTTGCCCTAGACTATATTTGAAGAGACTTGTTCGAGGTGTCATGCAGTGTGACTCAACCCAATACCACATGGTTGCAAAATAATCTTCTTAACCACACAGCCATCAATATGAAAATGTTTGATCACCATATATTTAAGAATATTACATTCTGTTACTCCTGTTCCTCTACTAGATGGCAGCAGTGTACTGACAACAAAATGTCACAAATTATAGCCACCATTTTACCATCTTATTTGAAATCTTTCAGGTTAGTTAATATTTTGTTTTCTCAGTCTTCTTTTCTACTCTTAATTAGTCAAATTTGGGTTATCGTTCCTCTTGAAATAATATCATTGTCATCTCCATATTCCTGAAGGTCATTGCCACTCTTTGTTAAATACTTTGATTAAATTACCTAAATCATTGAATGCTTACAGAATAGAATTGGTTTAGTATTATCAATGTCTAAATCTCTGAGATGAAATATCTTGATAATTAACTTCATTTGTGTTTTCTTTTATGCAATATTTCATTGATTTTTCCCTGTTGTCATTATCAGGGCTGTGGAGGCGCAATGGCCCAGTAGTTAGGGCAGTGGTCTCGCGGTCATAGGATCGCGGTTTCGATTCCCAGACCGGGCGTTGTGAGTGTTTATTGAGCGAAAACACCTAAAGCTCCACGAGGCTCCGGCAGGGGATGGTGGCAAACCCTGCTGTACTCTTTCACCACGACTTTCTCTCACTCTTACTTCCTGTTTCTCCTGTGCCTGTAATTCAAAGGGTCAGCCTTGTCATACTGTGTCACGCTGAATATCCCCAAGAACTACGCTAAGGGTACACGTGTCTGTGGAGTGCTCAGTCACTTGCATGTTAATTTCATGAGCAGGCTGTTCTGTTGATCGGATCAACTTGAGCCCTCGACGTCGTAAGCGACGGAGTGCCAACACATTATCAGGGCTCTTGTTCCTGAATGTCTACATCCCCTCAGGTTAGATTTTGAACCTTTGTCTCTAAATGTTAATTCCCTTCGTTTAGAAATAAAGATTCAGTTCAAATCCTGCCTGGGACATTGTATACATTGACTAATTTCCCTAATGAGAATCAGTAATCAATGAAAACATGAAATATAAAGTTAAATATTTGAGAAAACTAATTAGATTTCTGAAATATAAATCCAAATCTTTCTGCAAAGGCTTGAACTGCAAGATCCCAGTGTTGAAGCTTATAATATCTTGATAGAATATGGAAGAAACTTCAAAATTTTAATGTCCTGAATTTAAAGATCAACTGTGTTTTATTAAAAAAAAAATTGTTAATATTGTTAAAATTGTTAATACTTTTTGTTTTTGTAATTGGTTTGCAAGATTTTTGAGGTGTCTTGAAACATATTTTGTTGCGTCTCAGGAGGGTCATTATGCCAATAATAAACACATGCACTGGTTTTATTTCACTTCTTTTAATTATTATTAGTAGTAGTTAATTGGTTAACTATGTAACCAATTAACTAGTTGATTATTTGATTAATCATTCAACTAATCAATCAATCTGCTAGGTTTGTTAAAGTTCTTTCCTTGCCATTTGTGACCTCATCAATAAATCCTGGAAAATTACTTGTATAAATTATGGTTTAAAAATTACTGCTATTTCTAGTGATGACGATATTGATAATTATATGAAATTTGTTAGTATTTAAGAAAATCTAGTCTTGAAATGCCCATTCATTACTTATCAGAATTACTATATACAGTCTCTGACTTGTATCACAATCCATCCTATAATCAGCTTCATCACTGACTATTCAGTTTATCATTCAACAAAGTTGTTCATAGTTTCTTTCCCTTTACTAAATCCAATTTATTCTGAGTACCTCAAGCAAAAATATTCTCCCAAGAACGATCTAGGTACAGAAACTGTCACTGTTGCTCACCGAACTTCTTCCTTTTCAACCGATACATTCCAACACAATTATAATGTCTGATGTCTTATAGTCAATGTTCTGTGTTCGCTTCATTCAATGACATTTTTTTGATCTGTGATATTTATTTTGAAGATTGCAATAAATCTCCTGGTCTTTTCATTAAACACAGTCAGCTTTTGTCTTTATTTATCTTTCTTTTGTTTGATTTTCTTTTTAATTGTTTCAGTCATTGGGCTGCAGCCTTGCTTAGGGCACCATTTTGAAGGGTTTACAAGGGTAGGATATCAAGTGGATTGGCCCAGTATACTCACCCTGCTCTAGCAGCATCATCTGTGCTGGCTCAGTCATGTACATCGCATGCCAAACGGGAAGCTTCTAAAAGACCTCCTGTATGGAGAATTGGCCACCAGCACAAGAGCATGAGGACAACCTCATCTTCATTTCAAGGACGTCTGTAAGGGAGATATGAAGTCGCTTGATCTGGATGTCCTGAGACGGGAGGAGGTCGCAAATGATTACTCACGCTAGAGACAAATATTGCGAAAGGAGATGAAATGAGGGGAAGAAAAAACAGGAACTCGCCACCAAAGAAAAGTGCACTCGACAGAAGGAAAAACTAGTAGCGCTGGCAGAGATCTCCTTCAGATGCAGTTGCTGCATGTGTGACTGTCACTCCCATGTGGGCTTCTACAACCACAGCAGATGCTGTACCACCATCAGCAGCTGACATGATTTTTTCAGGTGCAGGTCAATGGTCTCTCAAGATCAACAGTTGCCTATTACTACAAGGGTAAGCTGATTATGAAGGAATGATGCTAGAACTGTGAAATTTTGCATGCATTAATTTAAACTCTTCATACTGACATGATTGCTACATTAAGAGATGATGCTCTAGCTTTATCAACAGTGCAAACGTGGGCAGCTGAATTTAGGAGGGGAGAGTCTTGAGGATGACCCAAGGTCTGAATGTCCTGCAACTGCCACCACTGATGAAAAAAACATTATGTTCACCACATGGTGATGGATGACAGGTGATTGGCTGTAAATCAAATAACCAATGCTATTAGCGTCTCCCTTGAGCAAGTTGAGAATATTTTGCACAATGAACTTGGCATGATGATGGTTACTGCTTGGCAGACAAGATGTTTTCTGATACATAATCAAAAGCACACCAAGGTGATCACATCACAATAAAATCTGAGACTGTTTGAGGTGGTTTCCTTAGACAATCCATACAGTGGAAACACCTCTATATACCTACTCGAAAGAAGGCCAAGCTTGTTTCATCTGTGGGTGATGGGCTCAGTTTTTTGGAATGCAAAAGACTTTGTATTTAATGGCTATCTTCAAAAGGGCCATATCATTAATGGAGAGTAGAATACAAACTTGCTGAAGCAGTTATGAAAGGCTATCAAGACCAAACAGCCAGGAAAACTGATAAAGGGGGTCTTGTTTCATCAGGACAATGCTTTAGCACACAAGTCCTTTGTTTCAATGGCTGCTGTGCATGACTGTGGCTTTGAACTGGTTGATCACCCTCCTTAATCTCTTGATTTGGCCCCATCTAACTATCATCTGTTCCCCAACATGGAAGAATACTTGACTGGGAACGAGAATTGCAGTGATGATTATGTCATATCTGCTGTTGATGGCATTTTTGAGCAATAAGATGAAAGTTTCTTTACAAATGAATTCCAAGCACTGCAACACCAATGGAAGAAGTGTGTGGACCACAAGGGTGGTGGGGGAGCTGTGTTGAAAAATAAAGTTTATTTGGCCACATTCTATGAAAGTATCTTGGTTAGCCTATGAACTTTTCAGCATACCCTCATAGTCAAACAAACTGATTCCAGTACTTATTTTTTAAGCTTGGTACTTATTCTTTCAGTCTCTTTTGCTGAACTGCTGAGTTACAGGATGTAAACAAATCAACACAGGTTGTCAAAGACGGTACAAACACACACATATTATACTATGGACTTCTTTCAGTTTTCATCGACAAAGTTCGCTCACAAAATTTTGTTTGGCCCAGGTTTATAGTAGAAGACACTTGCCCAGAGGGTCATGCACCAGGACTGAACCTAAAATCACATGGCTGGGAAGCAAGCATCTTAACCACACAGTCACTATATCTCTTAATTTGTCTTCTTTTCATTTTCCTTCATGCAATCAATCCAAAAATGGAAACTATATATCTGCTAGAAATAGTAACAAGATTGCTTTAAATAATGGATACACAGGTCTAGGTACACAGGATGGCCATGGTGGATATCACTTTGAGTAAAAGTCTGTTGTATCAGAGTTGAAGTGTGGCTAAACAACAAGTTCAATGCCCTATCAGAACTTGATCTTAGCTAGATAAAAATTTCTGTTTCTCCAACAATAGTTTTTCATGTCAAAATCAACTTTAAAAAATTGGTCAGTTTTATTTTTATTTTTGCTCACCACAGCATGACGGTCATTGAAAAAAAAAAAGAAGCTAAATTTATATCAAATTCCAGATTTTCAGTTAGTTTCACCAAATAATGTTTCAATGACTAATTACACAGCCTCATTAGTGTGTTGAATATAATACCTCAGGAAGCAGCAAGCTGGTCGAAACGTTAGCACACTGGGTGAAATGCTTTGTGGTATTTCGTCTGTCTTTATGTTCTGAGTTCAAATTCCATCGAGGTTGACTTTGCCTTTCATCCTTTCAGGGTCGGTAAATTAAGTACCAGTTGTATACTGGGATCGATCTCATCAACTGGCACCCACCCCCAAAATTTTGGGCCTTGTGCCTAGAGTAGAAAAGAATATAATAGCTTGTCGTATTTGTGCCAATCCTCTGTGTTCAGAGGTCAAATCCTACCACAGTCAACTTTAGCTTTCAATCTTTCAGGGTTGATAAAATATAGTACCAGCCATTTACTGGGATCAATGTAATCAACTGACACTCTCCCCTTCAAATATACTGATGCTGGGCAGTGAATTGGTGGAAATGTTAAAATGTTAGACAAGGTACCTTATAAAATCTGTAGCAACTCTCTGCATCTTGATGGCAACCCCTGTGACAATACTGGTGTCAAGTTGTAACGGCCTTTAACAAAAGCCTTCTCATCTCATGAAGAAGAGAGATTTGCACACATGTACAACTGCTAGTACTTTACAAAATACTTTACCCAGGCTTACAAACATGTGCATGCGCACGCACACACACACAGATACAGGCATAGTTGCAATGTCGGAAGTGCCTTCATCTACAGCCCTGGACCTTGATGGACAGAAACTGACAGGAGCTTGTGTATGTATGTGCATGTGTTACATATTTGTAAGAGAGTGTCACTGCCATTGAAAAGTGGACATTAAATGATTATATATATATATGTATATATGTGTATATTAAAAATGGGAAAAACTGGTTTATGAGATTACCTTAGGTTTCCTGTCCATAATTGGGATCTGATGAGATGCTTTATGGCATCTCATCAGATCCCAAAAACATGCTTTCTACAAACGATATAGATATAGATATATACAAAATATGGGTGTTTAGTTCACAGGCGATCTAAACAGCTAGGTACGCTAGATAAGTGCTGTAAAGGATTACTGGGGCTCCAAAGTTACAGCCAAGACGGTAGTTATGGAGCTATTCTAGATTTCCGACATAATGGATATATAATTGCTAAGGCAAGGCAAACATCTCACATCATACATTATTATTATTGGAAAAAATTCAAAATCTTACAGCTGTTTCTGGGATATCCCAGAGTGTGGGATATTCCTTCATTGGAAACAAATAAGGAAAATGAGGAGGGTATAGATTTAAGAAATTATGACATAGAGGACAGGAAGAAAGGAATAAGGAGATTAAGAAAGAGAAGAAAAAGAAGCATAAAAGTTCACAGTTACTTCTGCTACCATTCTGTTATTGAACGTTGATATGTTCACGTCTATTTCTGGATGTTTACACTATCAACACTTTAACCTACATGGATTTACAAGGATTACACCTAAGGACTTACGGAAAGCTGAACTGTGAACTTTTATGCTTCTTTTTCTTCTCTTTCTTCATCTCCTTATTTCTTTTCTCCTGTCCTTTATGTCATCATTTCATTAATCTATACCCTTCTCATTTTCCCTATTTGTCTCCGATGACAAGATATCCCATATTCTGGGATATTCCAGCAACAGCTGTAAGACTTTGAATTTTTTCCAATATATGACTTGAGATGTTTGCCTTGCTGTTTGTTGTCCTCTTTAACAATTATATATATGAAAATTATGAGTTGCCCAGGATGTGCCACCCTCATAAGTGTGCCATAGGTCTCCCCATATGTGCCGCAAAGGATGTGCCACCCTCGTAAGTGTGCTATCATTCTCTTTTGATTATCTGCTCAGTCATGGGGATGTAAACTAACCAACACCTGTTGTCAAGTGGTGAGGGGACAAACACAATCACAAAGATACACACACACACATGGTGGGCTTCCACACAGTTTCCCTCTACCAAAATCTCTCACAAGGTACTAGTTGGCCAAGGGACGTAGTTGAAGACACTTGGCCAAGGTACTGTACAGTGAGATTGAACCTGAAACCATGTGGTCCCAAAGTGTGCTTCCTAACCACACAGACAATAAATACATTTAATACAGAAATAGTAACATAGAGTAAACATCACACAGAACTCACATTAAATAAATGTAGTTTTATTATCAAAATCTTACAACATGAGTAAATACCATCAAAACTTTCTAGATAAGTAAAAATCTAGTTTTACAAATTTATTTTATTTCTGTTAAACTAAACCCTGTTGTTGTTGTTGTGCAATATTTTCCCCTCTTTAATCTTATGCAGGTAACCAGATAATATATCAAGAATCACAGGTAAACATGACAAACAGCAATTTACAACAGCAATAATTAAAAAGAACATTGTTTCTCTGAATAAGACGGTTATGTGTCAAGTGTTTTTCATAAAGCCAGGATTCTGAATATTTGAAGTGTTACTAAGAAAATAAGGCTATAACAGAATAATAATGATTTCTAATTTAAGCACAAAACCAGCAGTTTTGAAGAGGAGAATGTCGGTTGATTACATTGATTCCAGTAAGTGAATGATATATTTTATCAACTACGAAAGGATGAAAAGACAAAGCTGACTTTGGGAGGAGACTAGTCGATTACATCGACCCCAGTGTTTCAGTGGTACTTAATCTAACAATCCCAAGAGGATGAAAGGCAAAGCTAACCTTGGCGGAATTTGAACTCAGAATGTAGCAACGGGCGAAATACTGCTAAGTATTTTGACTAGTGTGCTAATGATTCTATCAGCTCACCACCTTAATAATAATAATAATAATAATAATGTGGTATAAAAAGTGAATTCCAGGATCTTGAAGGACTTCCCCACAAAGACTAACCTTACTACTGAAGCAAGAAGACTAGATATGATTATAGAAGACAAAATAAACAAACAGTATAAGATCATAGATTTTGCAATTCCCAGTGATAACAGAGTCAATATCAAAGAAGATGAATAAAATTGAGAAATATCAGGATCTTGCCAGAGAACCGAAATAATAAGGTAACAATCTGGCAGAAATGTTACCATGCCAGGCAAAATGCTTAGCGGTATTTCATCTGCCATTACATTCTGAGTTCAAATTCCACTGAGGTCGACTTTGCCTTTCATCCTTTCAGGGTCGATTAAATAAATACCAGTTATGCACTGGGGTCGATGTAATCAACTTAATCCCTTTGTCTGTCCTTGTTTGCCCCCTCTATGCCTTTGGGCAATAAAGAAATAAATATATAAGTTGATGTGAAAAGTTCTACTCCGTTTGATACAAACTCAAGATATGAGGAAGGTTAAAAGATGGAAGAAAAATAATATTGAGGAAATATTTATCAGAACCTCAACATTCTTTATAGTTCTTTTTAATCCTTTTTTTTTCTTTCTTTAGATCATGATTATCCATAGCATTATCAAAAAAAACGAAAAGTTATGTCTATAAACTGACTGACATTCAGACAGAATCACATGTCAGGTGAGAAACAATGTCACACAAAGACAAGTATCATTACACAACAAACACACACACACACACACGCACACATATATATATATATATTATATACACACAGAGACACACACACAAACATACATACATACACACATTAATGCATTTCTATTCTAATATTTGCAACAGGAATTTCAGAGGAATTAGTTACATATAAATTTAAAGAAATTATTTGAAATTCTAAGAAATGATATAGAAATACTTTGTTTTAACACTCCAAAAATAGAAGTTATGACAAAAACTTTTACAAAAATATTCAGGTTACAATATATAGTTGAGAGAAACTTTAGTTTCCTTACTGAGATGATGGAAGAAAAATAATCTTTTCCAAATTATAAGATGATTTATTGTTCACTTTGGCTTTTATGTAATGTAATTTGATGAAAATTCCATAACCACCCCAACCCCATATTTTTCCCCATACACACACTCAAATCATAAATACATCATAAGATATAAAAAGAAACCTTGCTAAGTTACAAGTTCTATACATACAGAACCTGGAAAATGTTTCCAATAAAATGAAAAAAGAAAAAGAAATACAAAACAATAATGAAACACTGAGCTGAAAGTTTAAAAGTCACAACCTAGAAATACACAATACCAGTGAAATATGCAAACAGGCCACCTTAGTAGATTCTGTTACAATTCAGGCATAAAAACATTCAAATTATTTCAAAATATATTTGCAGAAATGTCATTAAATCTAGTATTTTTTTCTCTCTTTAACAAGTCTGAAATTGGCAGGGAGCCCTCTTGATTCCAACCTGCCTGAGACCACACTTGGTTTCATGATACAAAATCTCGTTTTGATATGCTTATATTCAAACGAAACCTTTCATCATAATTTTATATACGAACATCTTATGATGTTCCAACCACCAGCTTAACAATGAAGTCAGATATCTTACTATATCTCTCTAAATGTTTCATTATTTTCAAAATAATTGAAACATACAGGCAGTGTATTACTTAATAAATATGGTCACAAAAGGGTTAATATTTCTCAGATAATTCAACTAGATTAAAACACAATTACACTCTCAAAAGAAAGCTGAACCAAAACCAATAGTTTCAGTAATCGTTGGCACATGTTACCAGCAAATTTGTTCATCTACAAGGGATTTCTGTGTCAGCACCAAAGAATCCATTACAATTTTGTTTTCAATAGTTTGGTACATTTCTTTTAAATTATTTCAATTTCTGTTTGCAATGGTCCAAACTACTATTATTTCTACTACATCTTTTCTAATAAACAAACAAACAAACAAAAAAAAACATGAAAATCCACAACAAAAATGCCATAAAGAATACAATTTGTAATGAATAAAAATGTCTGATGTTCCATGAAAACAGTTAATGATGTTAATGAAACTTCTGGTGCAAAGGAAGTTTTTTTAGCTACATTTACACATCTTTGATCACACATATACATCTAATTTGGCAGGAAGAAATCACAATGACATAGAGAAAGAGGAAATATAATATTGTTTCTTTAGAAAACACCCAAAACTTTGACTAAATTGAAAATAAATCTTGTAAATTTCTGTGGAGTTAAATATTTTAAAATAAAAAAATGTTTATGTGAATATTAAGGGGAAAGAACTTATAGCATGCTGGCATGCCTCAAAAATCGTTAGAGAGAGATTTCCCAGCACCCCAAAATTTTCAACCTAAGGGGGTGAATTGTTTTTGTTTTCTTCTTCTTCTTCTCGCACTTATGTATATATTTATGTATAAATAAAACTACCCTTATCGCTTATTCAGTTATTTAAGAAATTAAAAATATGACTACTGTTTTATATTTTATTTTACTTTTAATATGATCACTTTCTGAGCATTATTCTATGTATTGTTCATGCATTCTCGACTACATTTTCTAATGAGTTTCTAATATGCATCTGAGCACCACATACAATAATTTCATTGTTGTTTTATTATGTTGAAAAGAATGGAGCTCAGTTTTCCTGAGAAATGATCAAAGTTGTAACATCATTTTAAAATGGAATCTAAAGGAAGAGATGTTAATTTCTTTTTTCTTTTTTATTTAGGAAATCAGGTTCAATAGCTAAAATATACTCTAAGAGTGAGAAAGTGGGAGCAAGGAAACATTTTTCTAATAATGGAATTTGCATTAAAAAATTTCCTCTAATTAGTCTTTCTATTACATGCACAGGACCTGAAATTTTGTTGGAGGAAGCTAGTCGACCCCAGTGCTCAACTGCTACTTATTTTATCAACCCTGAAAAAATGTAAAGCAGAGCCAGCCCCAGCAGAGTTTGAAAGAATGTAATGTCCAGAAGAAATGTTGTTAAGCGTTTTGTCTGATACAGTATCAAGTCTGCCAGATTATTGCCTTAAAATTTGTTCCAGTTATGAAATGTATTTTGTCTGACTGTTACTGAAAATAATATAGGTCATTATAACCATGGTTTTCAGAACACATTTGGATTTGATTGATTCTTGAGATAACTGAAGAAAGGTTGTCACACAGCAGGGTTAAAGCAGCTCCAAGCGAATAGCAACAACTATAAAACTCAACACACTAATAAAAATTAATAAGCTTTTCAGTACATAATTTGAACTAAAAATTGTCTGTTAGGCTAAATATGTATTGGCACCAGTTTGTAATATAGTTGAGCTTTCATCAGGAGAAACCTGAAACTGCCTACAAACATGGGAATTAAAGCAATGGCAGTACACTACAACAACTGCAAAATGTATTCCTTCAAAAACACTACTACTACTACTACTACAACCACTACATAAAACAACAAATCTTCTGCTCTTCAGTTTGAACCTAGTCACTTGGTAACACGTCTAAAGGAGTTACATAAGAAAACCGATTCATATCAACTAAAATGTAATCAGTCATGAGTGATGAATGATAAGATTTATGATTTGTGAAAGCATGAATTTTGGGCAACACAATTTATGGATTATGGAGTCCAGCAGTTAGTACGATAAGTGTTAGCTAATACAACATCACAAGGATAATAAGAATTTTGAGGAAATGCACTGTTTTGATATAAGTTTAAATATATATTTTGCAACATTTGACTTTGGAAAACGCACAGGAATAATTACACACACACATTAATACATTACATATACATATAGTAACGATATTTTACATATACACATCATATAGTAAGAATAGATTATGCACACATAGAGTAACAATACATTAAACACTAGCAACACATTTCTTATAATTCCTATCCTAGCATCTACGAAAAGAAAGAGGCTTTGGATAATGTTGTCCTAGGTGTACGGTGTCTATGGAAAAGACAAAATAGTTACAGCTGGAATAAATTATGCTATATTTATAAGCAACTGAAAAAGAATCCCATTATCTAAAGTAAACAAATTTTTACCCCAAATCCGCGCAAAATAATGATAAATACACACTATTTAATTTTACTAGTTGTCTCCCTTGCTCCTCAACTCTATTTTTCAATACTATATTTCTTTTCTCATGACCATTATTCTTTCTGCAACGCACACACGCACGCACACGTTTTGTATTATATATTCCTGTCGTTTACTGCTGCCATTGTCAGACACAGTGCCATCGTGGATGGAAGTATGGCAGAGAACTGGTCAATTAGTCAGTCCCCTCGTCGTCCATGTCATCTTTGCTGCCGTCTCCAGCTCCGTCAGATTCTATGTCATCTGGGTTGGAAGATTTGTTACGACGATCAGCCTGCAAAAAGAAAATACAGAAACTTAATGATACAATTTCAATAAAAATCATGTTTGATGAAAATGTTGTTATAATTAGCTCAGATTTTCAGAACATTAAAGTGAAAGAGTATTTGAAAACGCTAAGTAATAAGGGTATCCTCCAAATATTAATAATGGTTTCCTTCTATCAGAACAAAAGACCTATAATCTAAAGAATGGGATATACTTCCAAGAATGTATGGTTGTTACATCTAGCCACTCTTGAAAAAGTTTGTAGAACTCGTTCAGGATAAGCCAAATAATTAACCTTGATGTAGAAAGTTGTTTAACGATGTTCTAATCGACAAAGCAACTTTCTGTATAAATTCTCAAGCATGACCAATTGAGACTATGGATATTATCCAACCATCTCATTCTTAGTCTATCTACCCCTATGTCTCCTGTTGGTTGGCTCATCTTGAAGAATATATCTTGCAATTATTTCCTGCAACATTCTAATCACATGTCCATAGTACTAGAGCTGTGACCTCCCAATATGGAAAAGTAGCAGCTCAACCAGGAGACACTCTGTCATCTTCAAGCAATGCACTCTGTCAACTAACATTACAACAGAAATCCAGTAGCCACATAGAAAATATATTCCTGAATACCCAGCCTATCATATAAGATTCACGACTATTCTCAACCACAATATAGAGGTTAAACTAAATTCTACAGTGTCTCTACATTACTGAAGACGTTTGTCTGAGAAAATTCAGACAGTCAGCAATATCAGACATTGGAAGTGTGCTCAAACGTAACATTCACTTTGCAGATTCCTAACCAAAGTTAAACCTACCCAATGCAAGAACTGCACCAATGAAATCCAATGCATATGAATGAAATCTTATAAAAAAGAAACTATTAGGAGGGGGGGACTCCTAAATATTAAAACAAGAACAATGAAAGACTTAATGAGTGGAGAAATATCTAAATCAAGAATGGCTAAATGTATATGCTATGAGAAATGAGATTACAATGCAATGGAATAAAATCTTCATTGTTGATAGAGATACACAGCATGAATTTTTTTTTTTTAAAGAAAATAAAAGAATTTGTTAATAATCCAACTTGTAGATTCTATACTGACATCAGCTCAATATGGCTGCCTTTACGGAAAAAAATATAACAGATTTGCAGCCATAGTTGTACTTGTGTTTGTGACTTAGTGGTTAATAACATTATTGCCCTTTTAAACATGAAGGTTCTAATTTGAATCCAGCCTCAGTAACAAGATACCTGATGACATTTAGAGATCAAACTGCTGGTGACAGTATTTGTAGCCATCATCATCATCATCATTTTAATATTTGCATGGATCTGATAGAGTTTATAGTGGCAGATTTTTTTTTACAACCAGATGCCCTTCCAGCCACCAATTCTTGCCTGTTTCCGAGCAAAATAGTATTTCCCCATGGCCAGACTTGTTTATGCCAAATGTTGGGAATGAATGACACTGCTTGTATGACAGTGACAATCATTTACAACTCACAACTATCACTGTAGTACAATTACAGATACTATTACCATCATCACCCCCACTATAACCATTATCACCACCACTTCCATCATTGTTTTTACATCACCTTTTTGGATGTTGAACAAAACTTTAGACAGAGTTCTAAAGATGGATGCCCTTCCAGTTGCCAACCTTTACTTTATTCCACTGGTTTTCACTCAAAACCATGAAGCTATGACATAGATTGTTTACAAGAGTTGTAAGCAAGTGCACTGTTACTTAAACAATGTCAATATGAACACACACACACAAACACACTCACCGACATACATGTATATATAGGTGTGTGTGTATATGTACTGACGCACGTGTGTGTGTGTGTGTGTGTGTATGTACTTGCACATGTGTGTGTGAGTGTGTGTGTGCACATGAGTGTGTGTGAATGTGCATGTGTGAGAGAGTATGTGCGCTCACTTATGTGTGTGCACGTGTGTGAGTGTGTGTGTGTGTCGAGAGTTATGCTCATTGCTTCTGCAGGTAGTCTTGAGACCTGAGAGAGTGACACTATTAAGGTTTTCTTCTTGAACAATTACAAGTCAATGAATGCTGGAGAAACATGTGCAAGGTGGTCATTCCAGAGAGTCAATGTTCTGGAGAAGAAGGACTTGGATTATTGGTTTAGATTGGAGTCTGAGGAGTAGGGCAAAGACATGTGAGTTGGGAGTGCTTGAGACAAAGTGGCTTGAGACAACGGCCATTCTAGTAACAGTAGGAAAGTCAGAGACAAAAGATACTGTGTGCAGACTAGGGATTGGAGTGTGTTGGTGAAGAGCTTCAGGTTAATTAGTTAAATGACAGTTCTATGGGTATAGTTAAACTAACAGCAAGATCGTCTATGTTATACCACTAACAACAGGACATTGTGTATGCTACCACACCTACTATGACAACTACTACGACACTACCTACACTAGAGAACATTGATGATACTGCAACACTTACTACAACATTTATTGAGGATACAAGCTCCACTATCATACTGACTACAGTACAACACTGAGCATACTACCACATCTACAGCAATGCTTATATTACAGGACATTGATAATACTGCAACACCCACTGCAATATCTACTACGACATCTACAAGTATCACCACCATATTGCATATTCTACAGTACACTGAGAAAACTACCACATCTACTATAATTTCTACTACCACACTGACTACACTATAACATTGAGCATACTCTCACACCTACAACAGTATTGCCTACACTATAAAAACATTGATCATACTACCACACCTGCTACAACATCGACTACCACACTGCTACAACTCACCGTTTTGCTGTGCTGTTTCTTCATGAGATCTTTCTGGAAAACATAACAATATAATAACATATTAATAAAGTATACCCTAATGTATAGCGTAAGTGGTGTGTTGTAGCTTAGTATAACACACTAAAACACCACTACAGCATACTAGAATGAATGCCACTACAACACAGAAGAACACAACTGCTACACAATACTCCAGTAATATACTGTATTTGGTGGTATAAAAGACACACAAGAATATTAGACAGCAGCCCAATTTTAGTGGCACATATTTGGGAATTAAAGTCTTCAGAGCACTGAAGCGTGTAATACAGACCCAACTACATATAAAGGACCAGGGTGATTTTTTTGAGATTATTTCGTTGGGAAAAAGTGCATTTTGGATAGAATCAAATATGGTACTAAAACATCACCAGAACATTATTACGACCAGCTACAACACTACAACTACAATATTACTACAACATGCTAAGGACACTACAACATGCCAGAACACTACAATAACACACAAGAAATCCATTGCAATACACAAGAATACTACATCAACCTACACATTACTCTATATATCCAACTAACTAAAGATGTAGCCTCTAAAAGGTTGTACAATTTGTTAGAAATCATAGCCAAATCCTCCTCAAATTGCACCCTAGCATCTTAAAAATTATGTTCTCTGGACACATTGGATAATGTAGTTGAGGGTGCATTATGTCAAAATATAAGACAGGAAGGCTATGGCTGGCATACCTGTAATCACAGGTCTATTTGATTCGGATTGACTTAGGATTGAACAAGAAGAACAACAATTGCTGTTAACAACTACAACCAGTGATATAGCTAACGGGAGAGCAACCACTTCCCCCAGTACATTTTTCAAAATTAGCACTTTTTCAACAATTTTCTTCAACTCTTTAAGTTCACTTGTGTGATAAAAGTTTTTTGCTTATTACACGGTCTTGGGAAAACTTTCTGGAAATGTTACTTTATTTGACCAACCTCCTGTGTTTTTGAACAGTCTGTTCAATCTTCTGTGATGTGTGTTGGTGGCCGCTGACATCTGAAGAACCAAAACAAACCCTGACATCATAATCTCTCAATACTGGACAATCCCATGGAGTTTCATCTTTTTCGCATCATACCTATATCAGTAGTTGTAAGTTTCATACATAATGATATTGTTACTGAAATATGAAATTAATATACAATTATGTATATTATAACTAATGAAATATTTTGCATAATATATGAGAAATGAGTTAAAAATTGTTTGGTATATGTCACAGCCCCCCCTTTTTTTTTTGTCTTTTCCCCGACTTAAGAACCTGGGTATGCCTCTGACTACAGCAGGTAGATACATCAACAACACAGTAAAACACAACTAAAACATTGTCTCCATTATGATCAAAGCTGGCATTATCTTGCAAACCAGCTTCAGTAAAATAAGAAATGGATGACCATCAATTTTGACAATAAGTATTCAGTTGAAATAAAGAACAGATCAGTCCATATAGTCAAAAGCATGGCTCTATGGTTAAGAAGCTTGCTTTGCAGCCATGCGATCTAGGGTTCAGTCCAACTGTGCAAGTGTCTTTTAGTATAACCCCAGATTAATCAATGCCTTGGAAGTGAATTTGGTAGACAGAAACTATGTAGAAGGCAGCGAGCTGGCAGAAACGTAAGCACGCGGGGCGAAATGCCTAGCTGTATTTCGTCTGCCGTTACGTTCTGAGTTCAAATTCCACCGAGGTCGACTTTGCCTTTCATCCTTTCGGGGTTAATAAATTAAGTACCAGTTATGCACTGGGTTGATGTAATCGACTTAATCCCTTTGTCTGTCCCCTTGTGGGCAATAAAGAAATTAAAAACTATGTAGAAACTCATCATATGTGTGTGTGTGTGTTTATACCATGTTGAATCAGGAGTGTTTTTTGGATTTTCACTGATGATTTTTGGCAACTTGTGTCTCCATGATATATCATTAATTTGATACAATTAGTTGCCCAATCATTGGTGAATTGTTTAATCTTAATTTTCATATATAACATAAAACATAATTGTTTATTCTTTACTTTACAGTTTTGATAATGAGGGGTTAAAAAATTGCAATTAAAACCATTTAACACTTCCTGTAGAAAAAAGGACTGAGTGTGAGGACAGCAGCAACAATTACATAATCCAATTCAGGTCCAAGAATTTGAAATGCTACCTGCTGAAAGACCTATTCAAATTCGTTTTCTGAGACTGGCCTTCATGCCGGTGGCACGTAAAAGCACCCACTACACTCTCAGAGTGGTTGGCGTTAAGAAGGGCATCCAGCTGTAGAAACTTTGCCAGATCAGAATTGGAGCCTGGTGTAGCCAACTGGCTCACTAGTTCCCAGTCAAACCGTCCAACCCATGCCAGCATGGAAAGCAGACATTAAACGATGATGATGATGATGATTTTATCTTTGGAAGGCAGCGAGCTGGCAGAAACATTAGCACATCGAGTGAAATGTTTAGCGGTATTTCATCTGTCTTTACATTCTGAGTTCAAATTCCACCAACGTCGACTTTGCCTTTCATCCTTTCAGGGTCAATAAATTAAGTACCAGTTGCATACTGTGGTCAATCTAATCGACTGGCCCCACCTCCCCAAGAAATTCTGGGCCTTGTGCCTAGAGTAGAAAAGAATATTTTATCTTTGGGTATTAGCACTGCTTTTGTTGCTCTATTTATTTTGTGTGTGTGTTTGTCCCCCCACTATTGCTTAATAACCAGTGTTGGTGTGTTTACATCTCCATAACTTAGCATATTGACAAAAGCGACCAACAGAATAAGTTCAAGGCTTAAAAAACAAAAAAAGGAGTGGGATCAATTCACTTGACAATCAATGATGTGTTTACATCCCTGTAACTCAATGGTTTGGCAAAAAAAAAAAAATGATAGAATAAGTTCCAGGCTTCACAGAAATAAGTACTGGAGTCAATACATTTGACTAAAAATTTTTCAAGGTGGTGCCCCAGCATGGCCACAGTTTAATGACTGAAACAAGTAAAACATATATATAGATACATTTCAAAATGTAACTACATGTGGATCGTTTTTTTTTCTCCGTCTTCCTTTTCTCATGGACTTTCCTCTGTCTCCGGTTTCTGAGGAAGAGCTTTGCTGAAAACATAAAACACCCTTTCTTTCCTTCCCTGAGTGCTTTTTAATGCTTTGCATGTATCACATCCTCACGTTTTTTTTCTTGTTGATTTTTCATTTTTTGGGGATTAATTATATATATACATATATATATATATATATATATATATATATATATGAATAATTGAGATTCCGTAGAATTAGGTACTTAAATTGAGGCACAAGGCAGTTCGGTAAAGTTCGTGCAGCTCGAAGTTAGATGAAAAAGCAAAGTTGTGCTAAAAAAAATGGTTTATTCTTTATGTTGGAAATCTATATGGTTGGCTGCTTTTGAAGGGAGCAGTTTATTTCAAATTGGTGTAATGTTTTCATTAATCGATTAAATAGAGCCGCTTGAAACGGCTGTAATGCACTGATACTTGGACATCCTTGTTACTTATTTGCTATATATATATGGCCTTGCAGGGTGGCATCATTCGAAGGCTAAAATGATGCAAAGCATATTGTGAACAGTGATATATAACATCTGATAGTCTGCTTGGACAGATAATCACATTATATATATATATATATATGTGTGTGTGTATATGTATATGTGTACATGTATATATATATACATATACACAGGTATAATAATAATTATTATCATTATATTTGTATAGTAAGGGGTGAGCTGATAGTATTGTTAGCATGCTGAGAAAAATGCTTATCAGCATTTCGTTCATCATTATGTTCTGAGTTCAAATTCTGCTGAGGTTGACTTTGCCTTTCATCCTTTCAGGATCCAAAAAATAAATACCAGTTGAGCACTGGGATCGATGTAATTGACTAATCCCCTTCCCCTGAAAAATGATCACCTTGTGCCAAAATTTGAAACCATTATGATATCCCTACAGCAAACAAATCAGATAAATCCAATAATGGACAATAATGTTTCAAATCAGACCAAAAATGTTTCTACATTCATTTGTTTTGGCAAGGAAGCTTTTTAGAAGTATGTTCAAAGTGTTTTCATTGCCCCACAAAAATGTTAGTGGGTGCAAGCACACCCCTAGTAGCAGTGAGTGCATGATGTGTCAGTGGGGGGATGTATGTCAGTGAAGATAGAGGGCCAGTAGTGACTGGATTGATTGATTGTATAGTATGTACCTATGGTATGGTGTTGTATGGCTGTGAAAGTAAAGGACCTGTGATGACTGGAGAGACTATAAGTGCCAGTGGAGTGGTACTGTATGGCAAAGAACCTGCAGTGAGTAGAGAGTGTATGCTATGTCATGGGGTGATGTATGTTGGTGAAGATAGAGGACTTGTAGTGACTGGATTGATTGTATGGTATACAAGGGGTGCTGAAAAGTTCCTGGCTTTGAGTAAAAGAAAATACAAGAGGATCAGTTAATTGTGATTTTATTAAGGATATTCCCCTCTCAGATTCATACACTTATTGCAGAGGTCCTTCAGTTTTTCTAAGCCCTGTAAAAGAGCTTGGAACGTTGGGTCTTCAACCAGGCTTTTCATGATACCCTTAAAGCCAGGAACTTTTTAGCACCTCCTCATATTTTGTCCATGGTGCAGTGTTGTATGATTGTGAAAGTAGAGGAGCTGTAGTGTAAGTTCCGGTACAGTGATATTGTATGGCAAAGAAGGTAGAGAACTTTTAGCAACCAAAAAAACTGTATGGTGTGATGTTGTATAGTTGTGAAGTAGAAAATTTGTAGTGACTGTATGGTGAGAGACTGTATTGTGTAGGTCGCAATGGGGTGACACACATATGACAGTGAAAGTAAAGGATCTGTAAGGATCAGATAAATTGTATGTTATTCTATTGTTTGTATATGATCTTTAGTGACACCAGAAACAATATTTAAAAAATGTTAAGGAGAATATCCTCTGTTGGAGATGTTATGAATATTTAAACATGAACTAAAAATAGAATTGGGTATTGCTAACTGGTGATATGTAAGTCTGTTGGGAGAGGTGTAGTATGAGATAATCATAACAAGAGGTAGATGAGGTGAGTATAGGGAGAGATACTCTCAGATCTGATGTGATAAGAGGTAAATAATAGAGACAGGCAGATAGACTGACTGACAGTGCATGGATTAAAAGTTGTATTATGATGCCTAGAAAGAAGTTAGCAGAAATTGGAGCAAGGTGTCTGAGGGAGGAGTTTTGTATGAACGGCAAGGAAGGTAGACAATTGAATCAATTGACTAAAGAAAGCAGTTTGGTGGATTGGCTCCTTTCAATCATTTATTTCACAATGAAGAGGGTGGGGGCAAAGATCTATTATCAGGTTTTCTTAATGATTTCTGTTTTCCTAACCCAAGCAGCTGTTGTAATAGTTCAGGTGAATGCTGTTTTTATCATCCCTACCTACCACAAGGCACCCTACTGACTGCTCTATATATTGCACACCAGCCACTGAGAGATATTTCTCGTACACATGTCAAACTAAAACCTACAAAACATTCAGAGCTCTCTCTCTGTCTGTCCCACAATGGAACACACACATGTATATGTGTGGCATATCAGCAGTGTGTGTGTGTGTATTGTTTGTTTTATGTCAAGTTATATAAGACACAACTTAACATTAAACTGAAGAATTACTCAACACTACTTTTTAGTAGAGTATACATTTATGAAACTTTACAAGAGTTACAGTGACTTCAGCTGGCTAGCTTTACATAAACACACATATGCATACATATATAAAATCATGTGCATCTATATACCTGTTTCATGTAATATATATATATATATATATATATATACACACATACACAAAACAAGAGAGTGCAGAAAAGTTCCTAGCTTTAAGAGTATCGCAAAAAGCCTGGTTGGAGACCCAACTGTCCAAGTATTTTACAGGGTTTAGAAAAACTAAAGGACCATTGCAATAAGTGTGTGAATATGAGAGGGGAATATGTTGAATAAAATCATAATTAGCTGATTCTCCTGTATTTTCTTTTACCCAAAACTAGGCACTTTTCAACACCCCCTCATATGTGCATATATATATTTCTTAAATTAAGATAATCAACATGAAAACCTTGTTGTGTGGGAAACAGAATTCATGGTCATAAACTAATTCACAGTCTTTAGCAACAGATTTATTCTCCTACAAACAACAGAACATACCCATAGCAACATGCAATACCTAACATTATCCTACCAAATTCCCTTTAATCTTCTTTCCTCTCCTGTCAGACATACATCCCCATATACACATGAAAATGGCCTCATTAGGCTTCGCCAGTGAAGAGAGCGCTTACTCCTGAAGTGACATCCAAGTTATAACCGCTAACTTGTAAATACACGACCTAAATAAACTGTATGGTGAACCAGAAGTCCTATGTTCAAACTCCTCACACAGCACACCATTCAACATTCTACGCTATTAGTACTTGTTTAGCTCCAGGTCAACCCTGATTGAGCAGATCTATGGTTAAAGTTATTCCACAATAGTCATCGTGCCTGCTTTAAAAAATTTTTTTTTTTTTTTACATAGGCTTGGTCCTAGCTGTGGTTAAGAAGCATGTTTTATAACCATTTCTCCCCCATGTTGAGTGCAGATATTTTTCACTCACAATGGGATAATGGGATTCTACATAGATTTTTGTTAATGTTAAATGCCTTGTCAGTGAGCTTGGTGGCTGGAAACTGTGCAGAAGTTTGTCATATATACATATATGTGTGCAGGTGTGGTTGTGTGGTAAGAAGTTTGCTTCCTGGTTCACTCCCACTGCATCTCATCTAGTTTAATTCTATTCCTAATCAATTGAGCTGTATCTTTATAATTTTTGCAACCTGGTCCAGTAGCTTGATACCTTTCTAGTTGTTTCTAAGGCACCACCTTTACTCTTGTAGCAACTATAATACTTACTACACCAGTCATTGGGGATGGCATCTTCCTGAATTAACTATATGATGATTAGACTGTATCCTATACTGCCAGATATTTTAATCATCTCAGCAGTGATTCCTGATGGACCAGGGGCTTTCCGTTTTATCCTTGATTGCCTTATCTATTATACTGCTACCAACTCTGATGGTTGGCTCCTCAATTGGTTTGATATTTGAAAGGCTCCCCTTTTCCCATGCATTTTTTTACATTTACTAACCTTTCATAGTGGCACTTCCATGCCGCTTTCTTCTCTGAGTCACTAAGTGCAAGCATACCATTATCCATTCACACTGCTTTACAATCCTGAACCTCATGCTGTAGAACATTTACAAATCTCTTACCTTCTATGTAAACCTGATGCCTAGCTGCTCTTCTAGTTACCTGCTATAATTTTCTGCTTCCACCATTTTCCAGGCCTGTCTCTTTGCTTTTATAGCACAGCCTACCTTTTTGTTCCACCACCATGTCACCCTCAGCCTAGCTGAGACTTTGTACCAGCCACAAATATGATCTGCGGCCATCAGTAGATTGTCCCACAGGAACTTCCAATCTCAGCTTAATTTTGCTCAATCAGAACTGATCTGGGATTAACTCTTTTGATACCAAATCTTCTGCGATTGCTTGTGCTCAAATCTAATTTAAAACCGTCCATCAGAAACGTTTGCTATGTTTAGTGCATCAGACAAAAGGCTTAACAGGATTTCTTCCAGCCCTTTATGTTCTGGCTTCTTAATGGTTTCAAATTTTGGCACAAAGCCAACAATTTTAGGGAGAAGGATTTAGTTGA
The DNA here is from genome assembly GCF_046866305.1 of Octopus bimaculoides. Lineage (NCBI taxonomy): Eukaryota > Metazoa > Mollusca > Cephalopoda > Octopoda > Octopodidae > Octopus > Octopus bimaculoides. The sequence goes on from NC_142931.1 coordinate 129,460,375, forward strand.
CTACAATGACCCCAGTGTTCAACTGGTACTTATTGTAATGACCCAGAAAGAATGAAAGGCAAAGTCAACCTCAGTAGCATTTGAATTCAAACAGAAAACAAGAGATGCTGCTGATTATTTTGTCCAGCATGGTAACATTTCTGCTAGCTCACTGACTGAAAAGATAATGATTTTACCAAATCATTAAAAATTCTTTTCAAAATTAAATGAACCATGTGGTCAATGTATATCGTTTAGCAAACAGGTTAATGTAAAAGTCAAACCAGGGGTTCCCAAACTTTTTCAGACTTCTGCCCCCTTGTCTCCCAGGCCCCATTCCCTCACACCAAATCTCTTTCTCCTGCAAATTCAAAACTTTATTTCCAAATAAAACTTAGTTACCCCATTATTCTGCTGCTTTTACAATATGAAAAAGTAAGTTTATATCACACCTGAAACTATGTTGCCTTTGTATTTTTATTGCAGCGGATATACCTTGTGCAGGGATATCAGCTTCTCGACACTAAGTAATCTTAGATCCCCATTTTCAATAATTTTCAGTCTGGTTTTAAGAAGCTGGGCAGCTGTACATCAATGAACCACTAGGTTAAACAATATCAACAACCAGCCACCTATAGCTGTGTAACCTCAGTCGGTTCTCATCAAGCAAACTAATCACAGAAGGTAATTGGTTAAAATCTCACTTCACCAGAATTGACTAAGGATACAGCTGCAATGGCAACAACAGTTGTTTATCTTTATGCCATAAGAACATTCAAGTAGAGGGTGACTGGCATTTCTTTCCACAGACAACAATGACCACTCGTAACTTACAATCTCTCTGTGTGTGGCACTTAAATATTCTCTTTATCTTTTGTTTCAGTTACTGGACTGTGGCCATGCTGGGGGCACCACCTTGAAGGGTTTAGTTAAACAAATCAACCCCGGTGCTTATTCTCTCAGTCTCTTTTGCTGAACTGCTAAATAATAGCGATGTAAACAAACCCAAAGACATATACATACATGTGTACGTATATATGTGAGTGTGCATGTATATGGTGGTACAAAAAAAGAAACTAGTACACACCGTAAGGCAGTTGGTATTAGGAAGGGCATCAAGCCATACAAACCACACCAAAGCTAACATTGGAGCTCAGCACAACCCTACACCGGATCCTACTAAACCAACCAACCCATGCCAGCATGAGAAATGGATATAAAACGATGATACAGTATAGTTGATCAAATTGATCTGACTACTTGAATGATACCAATTTTTCAACTCCAAAAAGATTTGAACTCGGAACATAAAGGGAGGTAACTCAATCCACACGGTATTTTTGTCTGGTGCTCTATCGACTTTGCCAATTCACTACTTTTTACGTTTCTTTAATAATGAGGTAAATTTCCTACAAGTGGATGCTCTTCTTGTTACCAGCCCTTACCTGTCTCCAAACAAGGTAATATTTCATGATGCCCAAACATGTTTCCACAGATAATTGGAAATGAATGACATTCATTTACAATAATCACATGATGTCAAGATAAGGACACACACATGAATACAATGGGTTTTTTCTTTTAGTTTCCATCTAACAAGAATAGTGGCATGCAGCTGAACTGGAACCACAAACTTCTTAACCACACTAATGATTAACAAGTTTTAAGTGTTATAAGAAAAGAAACTCATTGGATAATGTACTCCAGGGTATATACTATACTCGAAAAATGACAGGATAGTCATAGTTGACCTGGAGCTATACATCAACAATAAAAACAACAGAAGACAATATAAAAAGCAAATACAATAGGGGTGTTTTTTTTTTGTTTTTTTTGCTAAAAACAAAATATGAAGGGAAAATTTTACAACTTTATTCATTTTGAGTTTAAAAATGATTTTATTTCAATTTTGTAAGAAAAATTCTGATGACAACTGGAACATTTGAAAATGGAATGTGTTGTTGGGAGGTAGAATTCTTGTAATATGACTTTTATGGACTAATAAAACTGATATTCTCAGCTATTTCACAATCCTTGTTCCAATAAAAGAAAAGTGATAATGGTTTATGGGAATGGTTTGAGGATGGTTTGGTGGTCCTCTTTCAACAACACTTCATCTTTTGCCATAAAATAGAAGTAGAGGGCGGTATTTTAAAGAATGGAGTGCAGTTGCTTTTATAAAGAATAGAAAGTACTAGTGACTATGGAGATAGATGTGTAGAAGTATCAACAGGGCATTAGAGGCTGGTGACAGAAGGACAAATATAGGTGGAGACGTGTCTTTGAAGATATACAAGAAGGTATGTCAGAGACAGTCCAGGTGTCAACGGAGACACACAAGTACAGCGGAAATGGTGAAGTACAGATGCGTATGAAAACAAGCATAAAGATGTCTGTGGAGGCAGGGATACAGGTACCAGTGGAAACTCAAATGTACCAGGTGCCAGTGAATACAGGAATACAAGTATCAATGGCTATAGGAATACAGGCACCAGCAGAGACATGAAAGTATAATCGTCAGTCTATAGAGATAAAGGTGTTTTCTGTTAACAGTTAATGTAAAAATATTGATGTCTATAAGAATAGAGGAGTGTTGGAGTCTGCAGAATAAATAAAGGAATATTTGTACAGATAAAGGCACAGGGGTAAAGGAGCTTCTAAAGGCACAAGAGTATTTGGTGTTTATAAAAGCAGAAGAGCTTTGATGTTTATTCTTGTCTTACTACAATAATACCAGTTACTCTAACAGCAGGTAAATATTTGACAATTTTGAAAGAAAAGGTTTGGAAGTCCAAGATACAATTAACATATAATTAACAGTGTAATTGTATTAAATCTTTCAGTTAAATGTAAGAATAATTTATTCACATTGTTTTGAACATATCATCTTGTATCTTCAAAATTGAATATGACATATTGTAGCTTTGAAATTTCAATGATGTGATTGTTTATTTTTAGAATGAATTGTAAGGTAGGTACGGAGGCAGGATCTGGCCAGTTTGAACATAAAACAGGTTGAATATTTGGGTCTGATATGGCTAAATGGTTAAAGAAATATTTCTTTCAGAAGTAATACTGATGCTTGTTGAAGTGAAGTGAATGCATTTTTTCACAATCCAATGTATTAGAGATGTAATTCAAGAACATGATATCTGAATATAAAACTAACCTTGTGTAATTCTGCTTCAAAGAATTAGCAATTAACTCTATCTGGGATTGGCAAAATCTAACATAAAATGGTTTAAAATAGTTTTTGGTAAAAAATAGTTGGAATATGAGTATGTTCCTGTGAAATTTGTTGTTTATTATATAGAAAGAGAACTATCTAAATCATTGACCATCAAAGAACATTGGTATAACCCTTTAGCAATCAGATTACTTTGTCATATTTAATACTTATTCATTCACATTGTCTTGAATTAAACATGCATTATATTCTAACTTCAAGATTTCAATGATCTGACTGTTTATTTTTAAAATTACACTGTAGGATAGGTGTGACAGGTCAGATCTGGCCAGATTTAACATATTCAAGTTGAATATTTAAGTCAGATATGGCTGGTTTAAATGCTAATGTGTTAGATAAAAGAACTCTAATATTCTTTTTAAGGACTGCAGGAGAGTACTGGAGTACTAGTGTCATTGTAACAGTTTTTTTACATTAGTCAATTAAATCTTAACATCAAATCCTCTTCTTTATGTAATTAACAGTGAGAGTTGATCATCTCCTGTAGGAGTTCACAATGAACTCCTGAGCAGACACCTTTGAAACTCTTTAACAGTGATGTTGTGAATTCTTAGGCAGACACTCATCCTACATAAAAGTTTACAGGCATCACACTACTCAGCTGTTTAAAAGTAAAAGTATGGCTACATCATGGGTAGACACCCTTCAGGCTATATGACTTAATTTGTGAGTAGATGCCTCTGGAGCTATGATGAGAGTATGATTAGTTCGTGGGTTGATCCTTTTAGGTGACCTAACAGCAAGGGTGTGGTCAACAACACTTTCCAGTTCATGAAACATGATAAAGATAACATTTTAGAAAACTGAGTGAAACTTTAATGCTCTAAAAACAACAAAACAAATGTGTGTGTGGTTAGGCATGTAAGTAAATGCATGCATGTGTTTTCTGTGAGTGATTTATAAGAGTTGAAATATGTTTGTATTTGTTCTTGTGTGTGTGTGTGTGCACATGTATGTGTATATGTGTAGTGAATGTATGCATGCGTTTGTGGAGGTTGTAATATGTGTATAAGCATTGTATGTGGTATGTATATGTGAGTACATGCACACACATGCAACAGTAAACAGCATTGTACAGACTGTAAGCAACAAAACAAAATTGTGTGTGAACATTGCATGCGGTACGTACATATGAGTATGTGCACACACATGCAAAGGTTAACAGCAATGCACAGACTGTAAGCAGCAAAACAAAATTAATAACAAAATTAATAGCTTAAGCAAGAGAACAAAACAACAGAAAGCACAAGAGATACAGAAACAGAAAGTTATCCAACAGTTTGTCTATCAGATAAAGATAAGACCACGAAGGCTATGGTATAGTTGGTTGTGACTGATGTTTAAACTTTCTATAACCCAATCATGGTCTTTTATATGGTACTGTATCTCTAGTCCATATCGATAATCTTTGTTACTATGTCACAAGTCTTTTGTACAGGAACATATCTCAAGTCTTTGGTACAACACACTACTACAAGTCTTCTGTATAGTGCCATATCACGAATCTTTTTTATAAAACACTATACCCCAAGTCTTTTGTGAGACATCATATCACAAGTCTTTTATTGGGCTCAGAATCACAAATCTTTTGTGAGACAACTGTCTGTAGATTTGTTCTTGGACAGTTGTAAAAACTAATTACTATTTTACCAAAAGAAGGTAAAAAATGACCTTTCTGACATGACATCAGTAAAATGGTTTTGATGACAAGATTGTGCAGTATATTGCAACTGCTGTGTAGAGATACTGTTAGATAGATTAGCTAAAACATTCTTATTATCATTATCAAGGCAATATAAGAGCCTTTACATGATCGCTCAGCCTGCAAGAAATGGCAGCTAAATATCTCTCAAGTCACACCCTACCAATCTTAAAAAGGAAGGATACATGGGAATGTAGCTGTAGATACACTGTCTGAAAATATAATAAGATAAAGTGGTCACAGGTGGAACGTCTTTGATTTATTAGTCTGTTCCATTAGGGCTGGACTGGCACTAGCAACACCAAAAATAACAAACACCAGCATTTGAAACAGTTTTCTGGCTTAACATAGATGAGAGAATTCGAATCAACTGGAAATGAGATAAACTAAAAAAAAAGCTTATTACCTTTACACTGTGATACCCAAGGGAAACAGTAAAGAGAATGAACTTTACAATAAGAGATGAAAGTGGTAACAGACAAATGAAATATAAATCGTATTAGTGATGAGAGTTGATGAAAAGAAATTAGTATTAATGAGTAGAGAGAATACTGTATTTAGTTAATACCAGATTAGTAAAACATTAACAGACAGACACAATTCATACATACTAAATATTACAAGCATGTAAACACACACACAGACTGACATCCACAAGTATACACATACACACACACACACACACACAGGTACTTTAATTAAAAAACATGCCAGTAAATTCTTCTTCAAGCCCCTTTGCTGTAGTTCTACAACAGAAGTGCATAGATTAATTCTTTAGTTTTAGTTTACTCTCTAAAGCCTTTTTCTTCAATCGCATGAGATCCATTTTCATTTGATGCCGCTCTTCTTCCATTGCCATTCTTTGTTGATGTTCTTGTTGGTGCAGTTCGAAAATCTGTCTTTCAAATGGACTCAGTACAATATTGAGTTGTTCGTAAGATTGGCACACACTTCCAGATTGTTTTCCTAAAGCATGGTTATAGATGCTGACACTGTTGTCGGTAATTCTTGACGAAATCATAGAAGCAGCCACTTGAACAGCTGATCTGATGTTTGGTAGGCATGGCTGAGTACTCATATGCATGTTATGACATTTGTCATCCAAGTGTCTGGCAGCGGAACAGTGGTGTCTGCAAACTACACTAGTTGCTGCCATATCTCCTGATCCTGCTGCCATATGGCGCATCCGGTGACACTTCAACATTTTCATTGAACAGTTGTTAGGAGGAAGCTGACCGCAAGATCTAACTATGTGCATAGCACCTGTCATGTCTTTAGACTGATTAGCTGATGTGAAGCCGTCAGCTTGGCACTCAAATGGAAAATTCTTGGGTGTAGATTGTGATGGTAAAGAGGAGAGGTGATGTAAATTGTTAGTCGAAGCAGACAATACAGAAGATGGAGAGGAAAAAGTAGTAGAAGAAAGAGGTGCAGTGGCAGGAGAAGAAAGACCTGAGGTAGTAGTGGTAGTAATAGTAGTAGTGGTAGTAGCACCAGTGGTATGAGAGGAAAGACTAGTAGTGCTATCAACAGCAGCATGAGAATGATGTGAAGAGCAGGGTTGAGAAACATTCTGAAGCTGTCTATGAGGGGAATGAGCAGCTCTAGAATACCGGCGCCTTCGTAATGGCACTAAAGATCCAGGCGAAGAATAATAAACTGCAGAAGATGGTGATGAGTTTTCACTATTGATGGTTGAATTTGAAAATTTATCACAAATAGTTCTTATCCGTTGAGATCTCCTCAGTGCTGGTAATGACCTAGATTTATATGACGATGGCTCATTGCAAAAGCGTTTGGATGTAACTTTATGTCTATGAACCGATGCTTGATCACATAACCCACAACTTTTCCTTCTGTAATTAACAGGACTTTGAAGCTGATTCATTATGGCAGAGTTCTTAGGACTGGGTAGGATTTTCTGACCCTGATTGTTTGGAAAATGTATAGATTTAGAATTCAGTTTTGTCGAGTCATGTTTCTTATGTACTTGACATTTGCTATTCGTTGATGTTTTAATTTTTCTTGAGTCAGTAAGTTCAGTTCTTTTCTTACTGTAATTAGAAATAACTGAACTTTGATTGACTTTAAGTTTAGACGAAATCTGAGGCATCACAGAATTCTTCATTTTCTTTAAACTGTTGTTTCTTGAATTGGCAAATTTATTATTTACTCTTTTAGGGTTATTTGAACTATCAGTTTGAACATTTTGGAGTTGGGTAGGATTTGCATGAAGATCATGAATGATTCTTTTTGACCATTTATGTTGAGACTTCTTAGAAACAGTTTTGTTTTTCTGACCCCTAGACGAAATCTGAGGCATCAAAGAATTCTTCATTTTCTTTAAACTGTTGTTTTTTGAATTGGCAAATTTATTATTTACTCTTTTAGGGTTATTCGAACTATCAGTTTGAACATTTTCGAGTTGGGTAGGATTTGCATGAAGATCATGAATGATTCTCTTTGACCATTTATGTTGAGACTTCTTAGAAACAGTTTTGATTTTCTGACCCTTAAGCAATGCCTTGTGCTTTACAGGCCTCAAAATTTCCTGAAACTGAAATGAAGAGAGAAACGAAGACAAAAAAGAAAAACAGATTTACCACAAATGGAAAAATAAGTGTAGCTTTTGGAGAACAAATTAAACAGAGCTGTCAATGAATTAGATTTATAGGAATGTGTGTGTATGTGTGTGTGTGTGTATTATACATACATACATATACACACATGAGAAGGTGCTGAAAAGTTCTTGGCTTTAAGGGTATTATGAAAGGTCTGGTTGGAGGCCCAATCTTCTGTGTTCTTTTACAGGGCTTAGAAAAACTGAAGGACCACTGCAGTATGTGCGTGTATCTGAGAGGGGAATTTGTTGAATAAAATCATAATTAACTGATCCTCCAGTATTTTCTTTTACCCAAAGCCAGGGACTTTTCAGCACCCCTTCATATGTATGTATACTCTTTTACTCTTTTACTCTTTTACTTGTTTCAGTCTTTTGACTGTGGCCATGCTGGAGCACCGCCTTTTAGTCGAGCAAATCGACCCCAGGACTTATTCTTTAGAAGCCTAGTACTTATTCTATCGGTCTCTTTTGCCGAACCGCTAAGTTACGGGGACATAAAATACACCAGCATCGGTTGTCAAGCGATGTTGGGGGGACAAGCACACACATACAAACATACACACACACATACATATATATATACATATATACGACGGGCTTCTTTCAGTTTCCGTCTACCAAATCCACTCACAAGGCTTTGGTCGGCCCGAGGCTATAGTAGAAAACACTTGCCCAAGATGCCGCGCAGTGGGACTGAACCCGGGACCATGTGGTTGGTAAGCTAGCTACTTACCACACAGCCACTCCTACGCCTATGTCGTATGGATATATATTTTATTTATTGGTCACAATACATGTATTAAAAAACTACTAAAAGTTTCATATGTTGAGAGAACGCAAACATATTCTTCAGGCGTACACCACATAGCATAACGAGCTAAAGAAATTGAATAACAGAAGAAACGCGAAAAAACTGAGAAGGAAGCATGTAGAAAATGCAAACAGTAAACAACAGAAAACGAAAAATAGAAACTAAAATGTCAAAAATAAAAAGTAAAAGGTAAAAAAGATAAAAGAGCTATCCCCCTTAGATCTTCAATGATAACGCTGGAAAGATATCAAGTCAGTCAATGCATATGTATAAATAATATATTCTGAAGAATTGGAAAATTCTGCCTATTCCTGACTGACTTGATATCTTTCCAGCCTTATCATTTAAGGTCTAAGGGGGATAGCTCTTTTACCTTTTTACCTTTTACTTTTGACATTTTAGTTTCTGTTTTTCGTTTTCTGTTGTTTCCTGTCTGCGTTTTCTATATGCTGCCTTCTCAGTTTTTTCGCTTTTCTTCTATTATTCAATTTTTTTAGTTTGTTATATGTGGTTTACACCTGAAGAATATGTTTGAATTCTCTCACGACTGGCACCCATGCCAACGTCGTCCCCTTCATTGGACACGAAACTCTACTTGTGAAGACCTGTTGGGGCAAGCGAAAACGAAATCGTGATGGCACCTGTGCCCAGCCTTTCTGGCACTTGTGCCCATGGCATGTGTAAGGACTTTTGAGCGAGATTGTTGCCAGTGCCGCTGGACTGGCTCTTGTGCGGGTGGCACGTAAAATACACCATTTTGAGCGTGGCCATTGCTAGTACCGCCTGACTGGCCTTCGTGCCGGTGGCATGTAAAAGCACCCACTACACTCTCAGAGTGGTTGGCGTTAGGAAGGGCATCCAGCTGTAGAAACTCTGCCAAATCAGATTGGAGCCTGGTGTAGCCATCTGGTTTCACCAGTCCTCAGTCAAATCGTCCAACCCATGCTAGCATGGAAAGCAGACGTTAAACGATGATGATGATGATGATGATGAAACTTTTAGTAGTGCTTTAATACATGTATTGTGACCTATAAATAATAGCTATCTCTCACCAGATGGAGTACTTTTTTTTGTTGAATTTTCTATCACGGATCAGTAGATTGTATGTGTGTGTGTGTGTGTACAAACACACACATACACACAGGGTGGCCCAAAATTGAAGTAACCATTTAATATATTTGTATGTAGTAAATGGTTGAGCAAATTTTTGGTCACCCTGCATGTATGCGTGTGTGTGTGTGTGCTGTAATCATTACATAGATCTCAGAGTGGTGTATTTACAGTAGTTAAGTTAGTATTAACATATTTAATGCAGGATTATTGAATATATTATGTGGTGAGAAGACAATATTAGGTCAATGACAAATAATGATCTAGTTATCAACAGTTAATAAATAAATTCCAGTAACTGATATCAGTATTAATGGATTTATCAGTCATCATAGTTGTACTGATGTTTTATTAATTCTTCTGATGCCAACCCACCCATGACTGCACCTAGTTCTACAATAACCTCTTGTTTAAAAATTATCTAAATCAAAGCTTTCCATAAAAATTTCACATTAAATTGTTACTCTTTTACTCTTTCACTTGTTTCAGTCATCCGACTGCGGCCATGCTGCAGCACCGCCTTTTAGTCGAGCAAATCGACCCCAGGACTTATTCTTTGGAAGCCTGGTACTCATTCTATCGGTCTCTTTTGCCGAACCGCTAAGTTACGGGGACGTAAACACACCACCATCGGTTGTCAACCGATGGTGGGGGGGGGGGGGGGACAAACACAGACACACAAACATACACACATATATACGACAGGCTTCTTTCAGTTTCCGTCTACCAAATCCACTCACAAGGCTTTGGTCGGCCCGAGGCTATAGTAGAAGACACATGCCCAAGGTGCCACGCAGTGGGACAGAACCCGGAACCATGTAGTTCGTAAGCAAGCTACTTATCACACAGCCACTCCTATGCCTTATTAACACTAGCTTAATAATTTTTTCTACTGTAGGCACAAGGCCTGAAATTTTAGGGGGAAAATGCTAGTTGATTATATCCACCACTGAGCTCAACTGGTACTTATCTTATTGACTCTGGAAGGATAAAAAGCAGAATCAACTTTGGCAGAATTTAAACTCAAAGGTAAAACCAGAAAAAATATTGCTAAGCATTTTTCCTGATGTACTAAGATTCTACCATCTTTCCACCTTCACACCAGCTTAATAATGGTTTCAAATTTAAGCACATGGCCAGTAATTTCAGGTGAGGGGATAAGTGAGTAACAATGGCCCCAGTAATAAATTGGTACTCATTTTATCGAGCCTGAAAGGTCAAAGGTAAAGTCAACCCTGGCGGAATTTGAACTCAGAACAGAAAGACAGACAAAATGCCACTAAACATTTTGCCTGGTGTGCCAACAATTCTGCCAACTCACTGCCCAACACCAGCTTAATAACTCTTTTACTTGTTTCAGTCATTTCACTGCGGCCATGCTGGAGCACCGCCTTTAGTCGAGCAAATCGACCCCAGGACTTATTCTTTGTAAGCCTAGTACTTATTCTATTGGTCTCTTTTTGCCGAACTGCTAAGTTACGGGGACGTAAACACACCAGCATCAGTTGTCAAGCGATGGTGGGGGGGGGGGGACAAACACAGACACAAACATACACACACACATACATACATATATATGACAGGCTTCTTTGAGTTTCCGCCTACCAAATCCACTCACAAGGCTTTGGCCGGCCCGAGGCTATAGTGGAAGACACTTGCCCAAGGTGCCACGCAGTGGGACTGAACCCGGAACCATGTGGTTCGTAAGCAAGCTACTTACCACACAGCCACTCCTACTAAGACAGTTATTTTACTAAATAATTCATTATTTTCAAAATTCATTGAAAATAAGGCATGAGAAAAAAGGTAACAAAAGGGTTAAATATATGGGTCAAATCAACTGTGTAGCTACCATTTACAACACAAATAATTAATGACTTTCACAGGAGTCAAATATATTTCAGTACAGACCCTGGACTACTTTAAAATCTGTATTGTTAACAATAGCCATTTCAAAATCTGTAGTGGTTAGCTCACAATAGCCACTTTAAAGTCTGTATCCACTATTTAACAATTTATAAAGTATTTGCTAACAATATTTCAAAATTTGAAAGTGGTAAACTGGCATAATTGTTAGCAAGCCAAGCAAAATGCTTAGCAGTATTTTATTTATTGTTACACTCTGAGTTCAAATGCTGCTGAGGTCGACTTTGTCTTTCATCACTTCAGGGGTTGTTAAAATAAGTACCAGTTGAGTACCGGGGTTGATGTAATCAACTTATCCCCACCCCAAAACTGCTGGCCTTGTGCCAAAATTTGAAACCGGTATTTCAAAAGTTGATAAGAATTTAGAAAAGAATCAGTATGTGTTGCTAGTTAAGCTGCTTCAATTCAGAATTTATAGTATTTCATTAAAAAGTTTATAAATAAACGATTTTTTTTCTTATATTGAAAATTTTATTATACATAATCAATAGACTGAATAATCAATTTCAGTGATTAAATTTTTTAAATATGTAAACTAATTTATATCTTATGACTAGCATATTTGTCATATGTGTATGTGTGTGTGCTTGAGAGAGAGAGAGAGAGAGAGAGAGTGAATGCATGTCTGTACCACTGTCATGATAACAGACAAGGACAGTTTCCACCCAAACATCCATACACCAAATTTTTCAGACATCCTATTGAAATAACTCTTATCATACCCTCGATGATGTCCTTTTTTTTTTCTTTCTGGTATCAGCCATTGATACTACAGCCCTCTTGGAGCATCACTTTCAAGAGTGTTTTTTATTATTTCTTTTAAATAAAAAGTAACTCAGTGTTTTGTTTTGTGTTTTTTTTTTTGGTATGAAGAAAGATAACTCAGGTAGGTATGACTTCTACAAGGTGTTTTTATTTGATACATTGTTTTTAATTCATTCCATACTGATACACACACACACATACTGGGCTTCTGCAGTTTCTATCTACAAAATTTTATTCACAGAACATTGGCCAACTTCAGGCAATGTATAACAGAAGACACTTTGCAATTTTCTGTGCAATGGTATCAAACCTGGAACCATATGGTTCCAGGTTGCCTGCTAATAATTGTAAAAGACAAATAAAAGTAACACACCAGAAACGCATTTCATAAACATCAAATGCAACACAAAGAATATGCCCACATCCACAGCCTCTCATGATCCCTATATCCACCATCTCTATGTTCCCATGCTGGTGTGTGCTGAATGAGTCTTCAATATATTTTTCATATGTGAAGCCCCATTCTTATCAGATCTACGTTCTTTTACACAAGCTGTTCTTGTTGTACTCTAACCATTTGCACCATCTTTCAATAATTATTTACCCAGCATGCATTATTCATTAGCATATATTACATGCAATAAGGTCAATGTTTTGAAGAAAGGTATCAGACTGCAAAGCCTTCATCTTAGTTATCACACTTTCATAGTGTTGCCTTTGTGATAGATGCAGTCCATCATCATCATCATCATCATCAACAATTAATGTCTCACTTTCCCATGTTTGCATGAATGAGATGGAATTTGTTGAAGCAGATTTTTCTATGGCCAGATCCCCTTCCTAGTGCCAACTATAGAGCCTTGTTTCCAAGCAAGGTTAATATTTTCTCATAGCTACACATTTCATAGAAGACTGGAAACAAATAACCTCACTTATATAACAATGAGGCTCATTTACAACCATCACGATATCTAGAAAGGGTACATACACACGCACACATGGTGGGCTTCTTTCAGTTTCCATCTACCTAATCCACTCACAATGCTTTGGTTGATCCAAGGCTTTAGAAGACAATTGCCCAAGGTGCATGCAGTGGGACTGAACCCAAAACCACATGGTTGGCAAGCAATCTAAATGTATAGTTAAAAGTACCCAAATGTAGAATAGAATGAGATTGACAATGATTATAATAATGATGATTTCTTTTTTTAGTTGTTGATGATGATGATGATGATTAGTAATCATAACATATATTGAGCACATAACTTGTATTTAATATTTTACCCTTAGTCAATAACTATTTATATTTCAGTCTCTTAAATGATTCTACCAACAGCACCACTACCACCATCATAATCAAACACATCTTTCAACACAACTTCAGTCAAACATTTCATTAGGTACGGCTTTAATCAAATACATATTGAACACCAACCTTTAAAAGAAGACTGTCAAACACATACATCAAACACACATAAACACTTTTAAACACAATTAGGACTATTAACCAGTTTAAAATTATAAGGGTAAAGAGAAACTCAATACACTGTATTCCTAGCAATACAAATCCTTATTGTCTTTTATAGAAGGAACAGCATCCATACTGGCTCATCTCATTTCTCTACATTACATTTTCATCAACCAAAACGGAGCCTCTTCTATGTGTTCACTCAACAGACTAGAAATAACAGCTGAATCTCCCTAAAAAAATGCCCTATTTGTTTTAGGAAAGGAAAGATTCATTGGATATAATGTGGTTCTAGATTCACTGTCTGATCAAAAGACAAGAGATCATGGCTGGAATATCTTTGGTCAGGACTTAAACAACGACTTCCATTGATATTCTAGCTATTTTAAAATTATTGCTGGCTTCTTCAACAATATTTACAAGGCACAAATCAAACATTGCAAACATTGTGACATCATTCAATAAAATAAATATAAATAAGATTGAAACCAAAATAGGAAACAACATCATCAATGTGATTATGGATATAATCATTACAGTGTAATCTGACTCCATTAGGTCTCAAATATACAAAAAATCAAAAGCAATGGAACTGACTTGTTTTTCAAAGAGATCCTATCAAATACAAAGCAAACACCAATTAATCATGCAGATAAACACACAAAATTTCAATTAGAACACACAAAATTTCAAATAGGACACACAAAATTTCAGATATGGTATGACACACAACATTTCAGACATGACATGCGACATTTTAAAGAATTTGCACCAACCTTAGAAGGTTTTTTGTTTTTACTTCCTTTTGGTCGACCCCGTGCTCTCTTCGGTTTTGGTTCTTCAGACTGGAAATATCATAAAGAATCCATGTTATAGAATACAGCATCAACAAAAGTCAGGGAGTCTTTTATTTTTATGAAACAAGTCAGATCTGGTTCAATCTTAAAACAAGAAACAGAGCTATTCTCTAGACATCATCATCATCGTTTAACATCCACTTTCCATGCTGGCATGGGTTGGACAGTGTGACTGAGGACTGGTGAGCCAGAAGGCTGCACCAGGCTCAATCGGATCTGGCAAAGTTTCTACAGCTGGATGCCCTTCCTAACGTCATGCCCTTATATATATATATATATATATATATATATAATCATAAATATATAGGGATTGACAGTAACCTGCTTCTCCAACATACTGAGAATTCAGAAATAGCAGTCAAAGAACTACTGATTTCAAAACTACAAATTATTACTCTAGATTGATAGCGATATTTTTGATACACACAGAACAAAAAACAGTAGAGAAGAGTAAAAAAACACTTGCCTTTAGTTAATTTAGTACAATTGTTTCACAGTTAAGAGTAAATAATACTCTATTCTGATCTTCAGCTAAATATTCTAATAAATTTGTTAATGTCTAAATAACTCACGTTAATTTTGACCATGTGAACATCAATACCACGTGAGGAAGACGTTAAGAAATTTATCGGCCAGTAAGTTCAAAATCCCTCGCCCTAATGAATTTCAATTCAGTGTGCATCATAAATGTTTTTTACCGAAGAAGGTTTTTTCATACTGAGCTACCCGGCAAAATTGTTAATTATTAATTTTATTACTAATTGACGATTCCCTGCCCTGCATATCTATATTTTAATAATAACTCTAAGGTGGATAGTTAAACCACAGGAATTCGTACGAGTCTCTTTCCTGTGCGGGACTATTTCTGATGCACACTGAATTGAAATTCATTAGGGCGAGGGATTTTGAACTTACTGGCCGATAAATTTCTTAACGTCTTCCTCACGTGGTATTGATGTTCACATGGTCAAAATTAACGTGAGTTATTTAGACATTAACAAATTTATTAGAATATTTAGCTGAAGATCAGAATAGAGTATTATTTACTCTTAACTGTGAAACAATTGTACTAAATTAACTAAAGGCAAGTGTTTTTTTACTCTTCTCTACTGTTTTTTGTTCTGTGTGTATCAAAAATATCGCTATCAATCTAGAGTAATAATTTGTAGTTTTGAAATCAGTAGTTCTTTGACTGCTATTTCTGAATTCTCAGTATGTTGGAGAAGCAGGTTACTGTCAATCCCTATATATTTATGATTATAAATGTTTTTTACCGAAGAAGGTTTTTTCATACTGAGCTACCCGGCAAAATTGTTAATTATTAATTTTATTACTAATTGACGATTCCCTGCCCTGCATATCTATATATATATATATATATATATATATATATATATAATACAAAGAATATATATAATACAAAGAATATATATACATGTATACACACACATATGTACATACTTACATCTACATGTGTATATATATGCATATCAGGGTACAGGACGTTAGAACAATGAACTACAGACAACGGAATGAACACATAGGAAAACGGAAAGCCACTTGGAATATCCATTCATCAGCTGTCTCTATTCTAACTAGACATTTCGAAGATAAGACAGAACGTACTCTAGAATAGTCTCTTCCTGAGTAGTGGATCAACCCACTACACAGAGGATTCCAAGGTGGCAAACACAAACCAAGACAGGAAAAATTGGACAGTGAAAACAACATTCAAAAGCCGTACGGCCAAACGCGAATCTGAGGTAGAACGCTAGTAGTTCGTCTTGCCTTCACAGCGGCTGGAGTGAAAAGAAAGTTGACCACAGGTCACACGAGAGCAGAGAGGATGGTGGAGGGAGGAAGTGGAACAAGGAGGAAGGGACAGAAGGGTATAGCAGTGAAGTAGAGGCCAGGACAGAGGGATAGATAGAAAGATAGAGGAAGACAGATAGATATTGTCGTCACCGTTGTCATCATCATATATCATTCATTTGATTTCCAAAACTAACTTGACAAGAACCTAGTCATAAAGTTCCATCTTAAAAAAAAGAAGCCTAGATATCAAGATTCACACAAGAGTTGCAACGAGGACTAACAGCATTTGAAGAACTCCAATACCTCAAAATAAAGTAAAGGCAGTAACTGAATCATGTAAAATATATCTAAACCTTTTATCCTTTACTGGTTTCTGTCTTAGACTGTGGCCATGCTGGAGCACTGTCTCGAAGAAAATTTAGTTGAATAAATCAACCCCAGTACTTATTTTTTTTACATATTAAGCCTGGTACTTATTCTATCAGTCTCTTTTCCGAACTGCTAAGATATGGGAACATAAACACTAACACCAGATGTCAGACGATAGTGGGAGACAGAGACACAAAGACACATACGCACACACTTCTTTCAATTTCTGTCTTCCAAATCCACTCACAAGGCTTCGGTCAGCCCAAGGTTCCACGTAGTGGGACTGAACCTGAAACCATGTGGTTGGGAAGCAAGTTTCTTACCACACAGTTACGCCATCTCACTCAGTAATTTAAATCTTTTGTTATTTTTTTTCTTTTATTCTTTTACTTGTTTCAGTCATTTGACTATAGCCATGCTGGAGCACCGCCTTAAAGGGTTTTAGTCGAAGAAAACAACCCCAGGACTTATTCTTTGTAAGCCTAGAACTTATTCTGTCAGTCTTTTGCTGACCTGTTAAGTTACAAGGACATAATCATATCAGCATCGGTTGTCAAACAATGGCAGGGGGACAAACAGACACACAGACAGATACATACGTACGTACAGCAAAGAGATACTTAAATAATGATCAGAGATCCTGAAAATGCTTAAAAATTAATGTAGATGTAAATATTGGTTCATAACCTAGACACATGGTCACCGATAATTTATATCAATGTCAGTAATGCCTAAAATTGTTAATGACCTTGGAAGGGCAAATGCTAAAGTAAGCTTGGTGCAGAAAGTCCCTGAGTAGTGTTCAGATAAATCCAAAACTTGAACTTTAATTCTTTCATTCAGGGCAGCTTGCACCAGTGTAAGAAGTTGGCTATAAGAAAACAATCTTTGTCAAGAAGGTACAGAAGAAAAAAAAACATAAACAAAAGTAGGCATAAAAAGAGTATTTACATGGGAAGTTTGTGTATATAAACAAATGAATGATGTACGTCTTATCTTTACAGCTGTTTCAGATAAACAATGACTGGTGCGATGACTATATATGTTATGTAATAAGGTCCAATAATATAGTAGGTTATGAATTAACATGGATTTTTAAAGATCCAAGATGAGGACTCCAGTTATTCTCATCAGAAAACTCTGGCAACAAATAATGTAGTTTTCATAAATATATAGGATCAATGGGAAACTAAATGCAAGGGGTTGAGTGGGATAGTAAAGACAGGGATATAGATGAAAAGATTGGATGGGATGAGATTGGTGGAGTTGCTTCAGGTAGAATTAGTAATGAAAAATATCAGTTAACAGAATCAAGAAAAGGAGAAATAAAATAGGCAATAAAAACAAGGGAGGTAGGCTAGCTGAAAGGGAGACCAGTGTCTGTGGGAGGAAAGATTAATAGTGGGAGATAAAAGATTATTGTAGTAGGCAATCATAGAGCAGGTGCATAGTATATAATAAATCAAGGTCAGTCATGGAGATAAGAAAAAATTTATAAAGACACTAATGGGGTATAAATTATAAAGACACTAATGGCAACACAGGTTAGTAAAATGAGATAGTGGGAGTAGGAGGTACAAGATGTATTGGTAAGAGGGGGGGAGGAGAAAAGGAAAGATGAGAAAACCCTAAGTGTGGCCAATTCAGTGGTACAGGAGTACAGTTATTAAGGTGGATGTATTATAGTGAAGGGCAAATTAGTAGAACATAAAAATTTATGGTAACAAGAGAACATTTTGTAGTATTTATGTCGACACATAATTACATCAGAGAAGCATTTAAAGAGGAAGGCCTCGTTCAGACATGTAATATATTGAAGGACTCACAGCAACATAAATTACAAGGTTATTGGTTTCTCATGTATGGAATACTCTCAACTTTGAAGTAGTGGATGTAAGTGGTCAGGGAGGTAAATTTTTTTCTAGCAATACCCGAGAAACAGTTTGAATGTGCAAGTTAACAATGTTCCACCAATAAAAATCCTGGCAGAGTGGGTCTGTGTGGTAGTAACGGTACATTTATAAACATTATAATGTAAGCAATTGTTCCTCAAAGAGACTACTATGTACTCTGAAACTGCATGTCTTCTTCTCACAGAATATGGGTGATGCATTATTAACTGTGCCAAGGTTAGTATAGTTAGCATGATTATTAATTCTATGAAAAGAATCAATTAATTACCATCGTCATTATTACAATGGAGACAGTTAGCATAGTTAGGACAATTCATATCATAATTATTATTATTAATGATACAGGCACTCAAATTGTGATCATTGGTGTTAATGGCATATGTGTTTAGTGTATAATTGTTTGTATTACTAGTATAGTGGAGGCACGTGGCTTAGTGGTTAGGGTGTTAGTCTCATGATCGTAAGATTGTAGTTTCGATTCTTGGACTGGGTGACAAGTTGTGTTCTTGAGCAAAACACTTCATTTCACATTGCTCCAGTCCATTCAGCTAACAAAAATGAGTCATTCTGCGACAGACCAGTGTCCCATTCAGACGGGGAATATATATGCCAAGAAACCAGGAAATCAGCCCTTGTGACTCAGTATAACTCAAGAAGGTAACTTTACTTTTACTATTACTAGTATAGAGGTTCCGTTTAAATAAAGAAGTCCTGATGCATCTACGTAACAATGTTTTTACAGTGCACACTCGTTAGTTAGTTTTTAGGGTTAGTTTTGGGGGTTAGTTTTAGGGTTAGTTTACAAGGTTAGCTTTTAGGGTCAGGGTTAGGGTTAGTTTTGGGAGTTAGTTTTTAGGGTTAGTTTTAAAGTTAGTTTACAGGGTTAGCTTTTAGGGTCAAGGTTAGGGTTAGTTTTAGGGTTGGTTAGGGTTAGGGTGTCATTACACGTCCACACAGTTGGGACCTCTGTATGTAAGTAGTACTGTTAAAGGACCTCTGTATTTAAGTAGTACCCTATTACTAGTATACAAATATACACTGGTATTGTTAATAGTAGCTTTACATTCATTGTTACTTCCAAATATTTAGTTATGGCTCCATCAGGGTTGTTATGCCCAGAACAGTTGTGAGGGTCTAAATTCTCTAAACAATATTTACTGGGGTTGGTGTTGCTAACATATGTGGAATTGGCAATATCTGCACCATATATTCTACTACTTGATATATATATATATATGCATATATATATATATATATATATATATATGAAAGCATAATGCCTAGGAGTTGGGGTGTTGCACACTAAGTGGTGGGTTTGATCATAAGGTAGGAGGTTTGATTCCTGGATCAGGCAGACTGTTGTGCCCTTGAGCAAAGTACAGTTTCACACTGCTCAGTTGAAAATGAGCATCAGAGGACAGCTGATTCAGTCCTCTATTGCTCCAGCTGTCAAATCCTCAATGCTCCACAGGATCAAGAGTGTGAAGATTAAACAGGTGTTTATGCTCACAACTACATAAGTACCTAAAAGAATTAACAAAAACATGACACTAGCCACCAAGTCATACTCACTGGAGACTGATGGCTCAGCAAACAAATATACACACAGGGTTTGATGGGTAAATTGTTGCTATTTAAAATTTTTTATTTCATGCATGTGCATTGTTTATTTTTGATTTTGGCGACTACACAGTATAGTAAGGTCAGTTGGGCACCATCTGTGAAAAAAACAGCACCATGACACAATTCACTCTGCCAGAAATTTGGGAATGACGTGTACTGCTTGGCATTCGTGCCAGAAGCTCCCATATATGAACATTTCAGAGAATTCAGAAAGAGTTGGATGAGTTTAAGAAAGTACAGCAGCTTGGAAAACTCACTCTGATCATTCTGATAAGAAAAGAACTCCTGAATTTGTTGGTGAGATCCAGGCCATGATTAACAACGATCCCTTCATGTCAATCAGGCCCATTTCCAGGGATTACCAAGAATAAAAATTTGAAAAAGTAAAAAGTGAATTTTGTGTGGAGAGGGAGAAAATTAAAATATTGAGAACATGTTTTGTGGGAGAAATCCTAATCTCCTCCGTCGCAAACATAGGAATTGGAAGAAATTTAGGAAAAAAATAAGGTGGGGGACAGAAATGTCAGCTCGGATATGCTAGAAAGTTGGGAAATGGTAATGTGGTGCTGGAGCACCACATTAAAGGGTGTTAGTAGAAGAAAACGACCCCAGGACTTATTTTTGTAAGCCTAGTACTTATTGTATCAGTCTCTTACGGGGACATAAACACACCAACATTGAGTGTCAAGCGATGGCAGAAGGGATAAACAGACACACACACACATATATACGACAGGCCAGTTTCTGTCTACCAAATCCACTTTGGTCAGCCCGAGGCTATAGTAGAAGACACTTGCCCAAGTTGCCACACAGTGGGACTGAACCTGAAACCATGGAGGGTAACTTTCTAGGTCATGACTGACCATGGGATTGCACACCCCCTTCGGTCATGACTGACCATGGGATTGCACCTAGAAAGTTACCCTCCAAGGCACAAGTCCGGGCAAGGGTGTTTTATGGAAGACCAGCAGTCGCCCATGCATACCGGTCTCCCCTCTCCACGCCACCAGTGTTATCCAAAGGAAAGGCAAAGGCTGATACAGCTTGGCACCTGTGACGTTGCAACTCATTTCTACAGCTGAGTGAACTGGAGCAATGTGAAATAAAGTGTCTTGCTCAAGAACACAACATGCAGCCCTGTCCGGGATTCAAACCCACAACCTTGTGATCGTAAGCTCGATGCTCTAACCACTGAGCCATGCACCGTCACACACACATATATATATATATCAGGGAAAAGCCGCAATTATGGTGGCTGAAGACAAACTGTGATAAGGCTGATCAATAAAAGAAATGTATTTGAAGGCCTAGATCTCATCTGCCAATCTGTAATTAGTATTTGTGCAGAAGGAACTAGTTGAGAAAACAGGCTTTCAAAATGTCCTTTTACCAAAGTGTCACATTGAAAAAGACAACAAAAGGAAGCATTGAGATTGCTTCAACAATCACTATACTTGTAATAATAATAATAATAATAATAATACAAGGACGATAATGTGCTCGACTTAGTAACAAATGACTCTTCAACTATTGGCTTCAACAAAATGACTTTCTCAGTAAAAACATGACTGTGTCCAAACAGTTGCTGTGAAACATTACAGTTTCTTTGAGGGGGAAGGGATTAATTGGATCAGAGAATGCTTAGTTACAGAACAAGGATGCAACAGAAACATTTACTTCTTTAATGCAACTGTAATGAATGCATGGCTACTTTAGAAGTCAAAGAACAAGACAAATATTCTTCTCCCAGTTCTGATTGATTTTAGAAATAGAATTTCTGAAAGTTTTATGATTCGGCATCCTCTCAAGGAAGGCATCAATCTTCAACACAACCTATTTTGCTATGAAGGATAAAAACAAGCTCCTCCTCCTCCCCACCACCACCACCACCACCATTGCTGCTGCTGCCACTGCCATCATCTCCATAATTGTGTTAACATCCACTTTTCCATACTTGCATGGATCAAAAGAGATTTATTGAAGCAGTTTTTTTATGGCTAGATATCATTCCTGTCACCAACCTTCACGTGCTTCCAAGCAAGTTAATATTTTCCCATAGCCAGATATGCTTTCACAGAGTCACTTGTTTCTAACTACCATGATGTCAAGATATGGAGACACAAACACACATATATACATATATGATGAGCTTCTATCACTTTCTGTCTACCATATCTACTCACAAGGCTTTGGTCAGCCCAGAGCTACAGAAGTGACTTGCCCAAGGTGCTATACAGTATCACATATTTATGCCCAAACCACACAGCCAAGTGATGATGTGGGTTCTATACTAGTAAATCTACATTTTTATGTCTCAAGTGTCACTCATCCAAGTCAAAAAAATATACCATACAAATTAAACGCTAAAATAAATATTCACCAATATTTTTTGTTCAGGTGGGAATCTCAAAATTGCTTTGGCTTTATGAGTGTTTGTTTTTAATTTTTGTTTTCTCTTATGTACAAATTATACTTGTGTAATCCTAAACAGTATTAAAATAATATCTGAACATAGCTGACACTGTCAGACAGAATGGTGCTACCATTTGGTGTAAAAAACATGAAAATATTTGCTTAGACAGCTGAAGTTGGAATGCTTGTTGTTTATCTAGTGTATCTTCATTCTTTCTTTGTTATCTCTGTTAGTCTTCACTGTCTCCATAAATTCTTTAGTAGTTCTCCTGTTCATGTAATCTTATTGTTTTGTTTTTTATGTAGGGAGTGTTTTGTAAAGGAGCTCTTTGTGGTAGGTAGTTGTTTAATACATCGTGATAGTTTAGCCCCTACTTAGGTAAGTTATGGTATTTTAGTCCCTACTTAGATTACATTTTTCATAAACTCTTTAATGCCCAAAATGTTTAGGTTAGTTATTCATGCTTAAATAAAATCACTTCCAACATTACACACTACAATGGAAACACAGTCACACAGTGTCCAGCCTGTAACTGCCAAAACAACTGCCCACAAGGAGTACTTGCCTCTCAAAGGCTATGGTCTATAGAGCTACATTCATGCAATGTGATGGCATCATAAGGCACTACATGAGTAAGCATAACGACCAATGATTTCAAAGAATGATTTACACAACATATGTACTCATTCAGGTGTAAAGACAAGAAAATCACCATCTCCCTCTTGCACTTTATCTAGAGACTCAAGAGTCAAAGAAATGACTTTCCCAACATCACATACAGCATCCTTGAGAGGGCCTTGCTTTTCTCACTACATATACTACAACAACCAGCAGAATCAATCAATAGAAAAACTGATCTATTGTAATACTGTCACTAAAGATAGGCCCTATTTATGAATTTCAAACCAATGGCCACTGATGCCTCTGAAAGACCACCTTAAGCCTAGCTGGCAGATGCAGTTACAGGGAAAACAATCTCTGCTTGCCTTCAGTGAAATTATTTCTTTTCTATGTACCCTTATTGTGGCCTACCAGTACCCAGCTACAAATACGCCACACACAGTTATCCATGACACTCCATGTAATATGTAACCTGACACTAAAAGGCTGGTTACCTTGCCACATGGACCAACTTGCATTCCACCCACCACTGGGTGATGTTGCTAAGTTGTCAAATTCTAGTCTGCCAACTACCTAGTACCACTTCACTGTCTTCTCTGTTAAATGAAAGCATAAATAAAAGTATCTGTTATACATTTTTTTTTTATCAAACTATGTGTGTGACCAGAACAGACATATCAACCATATGATCCAGTCCTTGTTGTGGTGTGATAGCTTATGTGCTTCAATAACCTTGGGAGCTATGCCAGCAAAGTACAATCTCCCATGCTGAACAGGTCAAAGGATAGATGCCAGGCTAATAAGGACTACTTCCCATACTAAGAAAAAAAGCAAAGTTACAGAAGAATCAATGATAATTCAAAACTAACCAGGTTACTATACCTGGTAGAAATAGCAGCCAAATCAGTCATTTGACTGCAGCCATGCTGAACCGCTAAGTTATGGAGAAGTAAACACACACACAGATATACATATATACACAACAGGCTTCTTTTAATTTCTGTCTACCAAATCCACTCACAAGGCTCTGATTGGCCCAAGGCTATAGTAGAAGACACTTGCCCAAAGTGCTACACGGTGGGACTGAACTCAGAACCATGTGGTTGGGAAGCAAGCTTCTTACCATACGGCCATGCCTGCGCCTATATATGTATATATATTATATAAACACACATATATAAATACATTCAAAAATATTCACACATACACTGTTCTTTTGTTTCACAGCTGTTTTTCCATGTGAGCATGGGTTAGACAGGAAGATAGTTGAGGTAGGATTTTATGGCTGGGTAATCTTCTTGTTGCCTACCCTTCACTGTTTTTTTAAGTAATGGATGTTTTTTCACAAGGTCTCTGAAAGTGCAGAGCAACCAGTGACAATGTCAACATGAAACACCTACTACCATGACTCTACATGAAACATCAGTATTATGACTCTTTTGCGAATGCAGTGACAAGCATGCAAAGTGAACATAAAATGATATATATACAACATAGGGGTGGCACTATTTTCCGATAGTGTGGTAAGAATCTTGCTCCCTAAACATGGAGTCTTGGGTTCAGTGTCACTTCAGGCCTTGTAAGTAGATTTTGTTGATGGAAACTGAAAGCCTGTCATATATATATATATACACACACACACACAGATATATAAATATGTATATATTTCATGTCTTTGTGTTTGTCCCTCCAACTGCTTGACAATGTTGGTTTGTTTACATCCATGTAAATTAGAGGTTTGGCAAAAGGAGACTGATAGAATAAACATCCAGCTTAAAAATAATATATCCACATATAAACATACAGTTACATATGCATATATATATGTATGTGCTGTGTGTGTGTGTATATACATACATATATTTACACACATGCATATATATGTATAAATATACATATATTTATACATATACTATTATAGACATATTTATAAAAAATTCAGATATACATATACACAAACATACATACACATATGTTAAACATTAAGACAAATATATTTCTTATACTAATTAATTTACACCAAAAATTCATTATTAAGTCAGTAATTATATTTTAGTAGTCACATAATGGCTACAATCTGATCTTTGTGTGCAACTCAGGAGAAAATATGCTCATAGCTACACATTCACACACTATTAGAATCATTAACTCTACCTTTATACAGCACCAATACCTGAATTTTACTCTAACCTACTTTGAATAAAATTGTTACCAAATATCTACTTTTTCAATACATATGGCTTGAGTTGCCTTTTACCATTATAGATAAGCTAATCTAAATATATTCCAAGTGGAGCAAGAATTTTAAATATGAGCAGAATTCCTACAGAGAATTGTCACAATCAGAAATTCCTTTACTATTTAATACTATTCCACTTTGAAAACAAATTTTATATTTTCAAGCTTGTACTAGATATTAGCTATTTCTGCCATTAGTTTTATCATATTTAACTAATGAGAACGACAGGTGCAGTAGGCAGTACAACCACTATTGCTGGTCAAGCAATTCACTGACCACCATTGCCTGCAGTAAGCATGGGTGGGTAGAGAAGTTGAGGTTGTCAGCTAGTTTCTTACTTCAGCAAGGAACATGATATTGAACACAGTGCCGGTCAGCCAGACTCTATAATTATGAAATGGTAGTGGAAGAAATAATGGTCAGCCAATGGCAATAGAAGCAGTGATGGTCAGTCAGTCAGTTTCCATAACAGCAGCATGGCAGTCTCCGCTAGAACATGGTAGTAGAAGAAATAAATATTGGTCAGTCAGTCTCCAGGCAATCAAAGCCGTGCTGGTCAGCCAGACTATATTACTACAACTAGCATGGCATACCCTAATTTCTCCGCTGACCAAGCAGCTTTGGCTGCACAGAAGCAGTGGCAATTGGCTGTAATAGTCACTGGTCAAACAGATAAAAACCAATTCCACCATACTTAATAGACAATGCAGCTATTTAAAACAAACTAACGTATATATTATACTCGCAGTGTACACTGATTGTGTGTGCGTGTATATTATAAACACACGTGATGTTTATAGTAATATAAATATATATATAAATATATACCAATATATATATATATATATATATATATATATGTTGTTGATTATCCCAGATCTACTCTGACAGAACAGACCTGATGAAAAGCACTCCAGTGATGACCATCTTGTCTTAAGCAGGGAACCCAAGATCACGTTATCCTTTTATTAAGACAGCAGTGATTTAAAAGGGATCTGGCTGCTATATCTAGCAGGTTGAGCACGCACGTCGCACGCGCGCGTATATATATATATATATATATATATATATATATATATATATATGTGTGTGTGTGTACAGTATGTCGTATTGCATAAAACCTGAGGATTATCAAGAGAAATAACATGTAAGTTGCATTTACTCATTCATAAGTTCAGAGTTGTAACTGACAGAAAACTGAACGAATCCTTGACTGAAAAATTCCGGTCAGTGGCTGAAATACAGGTGTATGGTCAATAGCTGTGGCGTATAATTGAATGATTAAAGTTAAACGTTAGACTTCACCTGTAAAAGTTGACATGAAAATTTCCCATTTTCTCCACACGACAGACCACAAATTCGTATGTTTTTATGAATTTTATTAACTGTCCTCGCCAACATTGACCATCACTAATTTCGTCGGACCTCGATTAGTTTCATTAGATAGAAGACTTGATGTAAAATGTACGTAAAAATTGGATGTAAAATGTACGTAACTTGAGGGGAGAATGGGAAGAAGAGTAGAGGGGGGTAAGATGAAAGACTTAATAGAAAATCTGTAAATGAGTAGAGGGAGATAAGGAAAAGAAAACAAACAAGATCGAGAAAGATAATAGAGAGAAAGAATGTGAGGAAGAGAGGGGGAGAAAAAGAGAGAGATGGGATAGGAAAGATAAAACAACTGAAGAGGAGAGGGCGGAAAAAACGAAATAGTAAGAGAAAGGGGTGACAGGGGAAGGAGGAAATGTAAATATTATTGACGGGTAAAAGAGAGAGGTGGAGATATATATAGAGAGAGAAAACGAAATAAAATGGGAGAGAGAGAAACAGAAGGAAAGACATGAGAGTGAGAAAGTAAAGGTAAGAAGAAGATACATAAAAGGAAATAAAAGAAACAGAAAGAAAGATAGAGAAATAGAAAATGAGAGGGAGAACAAAAATGAAATAAGTAGGTAAGATACAGTGAAAGGACTTTACTTTTTTTAGAGTAACTGGCCTCATGTTAGAAAAAACAAAAGTGATGTAGTTAAGTAACATAGGAAAGTTTCTATTATTTCAAATAAGATTATTTGTATTAAAAATTGTGATATCCTCGTGGTTTGAATGGAGATAAGAAAAACTAGAACGATGGGCACGTTTAGCTAATAAATAATTAAATATATAGAACAGATAAAGTAGGCATAAATAGTTGGCACTAGACAATAAGTTTGCTGACTTGAAATTTCAATAGTTTACTTATATTGTAGATCACACAGACAAACAAGCTCACTCTTAGTAACTCAAATTAGTTACAAACACACACACTTGTGGATAATTTTGGCGGGAGTATGGAAAGAAAAGAATCGAAGATGAATGTTTTTTAAATACATATGAAAAATAAACACGAGCTTGGATAAAAGCAACAGTATAATAAAACTAGATAAGGGAATCCACTCAACAACAAAGTTATAGTAAAAAGCAACGAAAACTATTAAAATGTGTCTGACCTGATCTGGCTTAAGTTTTCGAGGTCGTCCACGCTTCCTTTTCTCTGGCTGGTGGCCACTGCTGGCCTGTTCTGCTGCCACATCTGCCATTTCTACACACAATAAACAAACGTTACAGATGATTCCTCAGACACCGAAAAAAAAAGGCGATGGACGAAGATGTTTTTATATATTTTTTATCTATTGATTTCCTTATCCGTGTTTTTTTTTTTTCTCTCTCCAGCAAATTATTTTTCCTCCAACTTGAGCTTTCTCTGGCTGCTTACACACACACCACTCTCTGTAGCTATAACTATCTTACAGACTCTCTCTCCCCCTCTTTCTTTCTCTCTCTCTCTCACTAATTATACTCCTCCCCCTTCGCCTGCTCGGCTCCCTTATTCTACTTCTACCCTTCCATCTCCTCTTCTCACTTTTCTGCTCCGTGTGCCCTGTTTTGTCCGTCAGTCTCCATAGTATCTCCTCTTCCTATCCTGTTATAAGAGCACTACGACGACGACGATGATGATGATAATGATTGTTGTTGTTGTCTTATAGCCCTAGGTCAGTCTTGATCGAACAAACTTAAGTTTGAAGATATTCCAGCCGTGAGCACCCCCATATATGATTCAGAAATAGTGTCTCTTAGACTACATTATCCAATGTTACCTTCGTTTTTGTTTTTTATAAAGCTGTAGGGTATGCTCTGACCGCTATTTCTAGCAGGTCGAGCGACCACTTTAATGAAGATATATGATGATGATGATGATGATGGTGGTGGTGATGTAATGATGTCAAATTAACATCCTTTAAATAACGGTCATGTTAAATTAACAACCTTCCAATATTCTGGCTTCCTTACTCCCGTCCACCCGCCCCTATTCCCCACTTTTTTTTTGGTAACATTCCTTCTGCATGTCATCGAGATACCTGTCACTATTCCAAGACTGGCTTTCCCCAACAACACATGTGGATCGAAATAAACGTTGTGTAATAGCGATGCAGTTTCAGAAACCGTGGCTATCATTTACATGCTATCACCCAAGAACAGGCGTATTTCAATAGCAAATTAAGGTGCTTTTACGTGTAATATGCAGGTACATGAATGTGTGTGTGAGTCTTTGTGTTTGTATGTGTATGAATGCATGTTTATATATATATATATATAACATTTTGTTATATATACATGCACATGCATGTGTACATATATATATATATAAATAACATTTTTGATATATATATGTATGCACCTGTATATGTGTACACACACATATCTATACGTATAAATATATATATATATATATATATATATATGCGTGTGTATGTATTATGTATGTATGTATGTAGACATACGTACACATGCACAAACGCAATAGATAAAACTCAATTTCAAATTTTCACCCTCCCCCTTTTTAATTTTCTACATTGATGTAAGTTTTTAAATAACAATGAAAAAATTCATGCGATTTTCGCCATCAGTGTACAAAACTGCGTTTTTTGAAAATAACCCGATGAAAATTTGAAATACTTCAAGTGGTTGGAAATTTAACAAGATCCAACATGAGTATATATATATACCGATGCTGATGTGTTTACGTCCCCGTAACTTAGCGGTTCGGCAAAAGTGACCGATAGAATAAAGTACTAGGCTTCCAAAGAATAAGTCCTAGGGTCGATTTGTTCGACTAAAGGTGGTGCTCCAGCATGGCCACAGTCAAATGACTGAAACAAAAGAGTATATATACGCGCGCGCGCGCAATATAATTTTTTCTTTATTTTTAACCGGCAAAGGTTACAAAGTGACTCAAGGGCCGAAGTTTCGTGAATCGCACTTGTCAAGCTGCTTCAAAATCTTATAGATACGCATGTGTGTGTGTATTTATCTGCCTGCATGTATATGTCTGTATGTAGGCCGGAGTGAAACCAAGTGAAGCGCAAAGCACACCTAAAAATGTCAACCCTTTGACCTTTCCATTGTCTAAATTACAAAACATTAAAACACAAGTACTAAATGTAAAATATTAGTTTAAAATTCAGTTTCTTTCCAGGCCAAACGACATAATTATGCGTGTGCGCGCATAAGCTATTGTTTAACACAGAACTGAAAAAAGTAAATTGTTACACTTTTAACTAGGGCAACAAGCAAAAATGAAAAAGTTCGAGTCTTTTTTTTATTCATGTTCTTTTTTTCAACTTATAATAGGAAAACACAGATGCAAAACTTTATTGAGAACCATTTTTGTACAGAAATCAATGTTGGATGTCAATTTTTGAAAAAAAAAAAATCGAAAGAGAAATATCATTAGAAAGAATTATTTGTATGAAACAGCATTTTTTTATTACATTGGTTTCCATCCTTAAATGAGAAACATTTGATGATACATATAGACCAAAAGAAGAAAAATAATATCTATTATTGTATTTTTATAACTTCATTAATTTTTTTTAAGTTTTCCCTTTTTTTGTTTTTGTTTATTACAAAGTTTTTGATCAAGTCTTTAAAACTAATCTCGCGTAACACACATTTTAATATTTAAGCAGAGAATCGCAGTTTCTCTTGTTGCACATTCAAGAGGGATGCTTAAATCATATTTCTCATATTTCTACCTCGTCCCGCATTTTCTGACGTACAAGTCAACGTGATATGCAGGTCGAGGTAGATTTCTCAGTCAAAAAAATCAATGGTTCAGTCTATTCTCATCATATAAGTCGACTCTCTTTCTCTGGAATATTGTTCAACCTGATATATCTGAATAACATTATTAAATTGCTTTGCACATTGATTTATGATGAATAAAACTGTATAAAGAATAATCCCAGAAACGTATTTGTTTTTATTTTTTTATTTGGCGCACTTGAAGAAGAAATGGTTGTAGATTATGGTCACAGGTTTTTATTGAGAAATCAGAATATCGTTGGTGTAGGGCTTAACAGAGCTTGCACAGAGAACAGAGGGGCAATGAAAGATTTCACAAAATGAAAATGTCGAAATAAAAGGAACAAGATTCTATTTGAAATTATGTTTAATTGTATGAAGTTTGGTTTTTAATATTTGCCTTTATTTATGATTATAATCTCACATCAATATGAATATAAAGAAAATTATCAGGTAACTAAAATTGTTATGTGCTGTTATGGTGGATATGAAGTGTAAACATTTAACATCGTTACTATCTTTCCAACTCCCATTGCATCTCCTCCAACGCCGTTACAATATGTAAGTCGACGTACTTTTCTTGACTAGAAATTTTGACCTGAAAAATTCAACCTGTATGTCGAAAAATACGGTTCAGACGGTTATTCCAAAATGAAAGCTAACCTTTCATTTTGTTATTATAAGATTATACACTGAGAAATTCTGTAACTTGCCTCTTTTTTTTTATGCGCCCTTCTAAAGCCTAGCCAGGCTCATGGGCCCGGTTTCCCGATTTCTATGGCGAATGTGTTCCCCTCCCCCCAGCTGGACGGGACGCAGCGTTACTCAAGAAACAGGAAGAAAGAACTTGTTTCTTACTTCTAGTTAAAATAGATGTCTTGATCCAAAAGGCTGACAAAAACCAAAAGTAAATGATAATATACGAATAGTAATAACGTAATAAAAATAGAAATAATGTATAAGAATAATGATAAGGAATATAATGTAACTATATATATGTAAGCCTATGCAGTAGAAAATAAACAAGGCTGAGAAAAATCATGACCAGATTTAATCGATTTTCTGACTTTATTGGGTTCTCATCAATCCCCAAGAAAACAAGCAGCCAAGCTGTTTATACACTCAACAAATCCGGTGGCTGCAGAAAACTGGAATTCCTTATTTGCATACAATACATCACAGGTTTCCTATATCAGTGTCTTACTAAGCAGTTGCTTTGTAGGTACTTGTTACTGACGAAGTACAAGGAGACAGAAATGTACACTTGGAAATCCCACTACAGCTGCTAGACGATTTTCGTCTGTTACTGATATATTTTTGTATATTTTTATTGTGCAGAATGAATACCATTGTTAATTTAGCTTTTAGTAACATATCTGCATTGTGCATGATGCACAGATTGTTATTTTAAACTAATACTGTTTCTGTTGCATATAAAAAATGAGTACACACACGCACACGCTAATAATAATAATAATAACGATAATAATCATCATCGTTTTACTGGCTGTTTTTTATGCTTGCATGGGTCAGACGGAATTTGTTGAGGCAGATTTTCTACAGCCAGATGCTCTTCTTGTTTCCTAGTAAGATATTTTCACATTACCAAACTGATGTTTCAAAAGACTGAAAAATGAAGGATGCTGTTTTTATGACTGTGATGCTTGCTTATAACTATCACACAATGTTGAGACAAGGCGGCATTCACACACACACACTCACACACATACATGCACACACACACATATACATATATATGACAAGCTTCTTTACGATTTTGTCTTCCAAATCCACACACATGGCTTTGGTCAACCCAAGGCTAAATTAGAAGACATTTGATCAAGGTACCACACTGTGAGACTGAACCTGGAACCATATCATTGGGAAGCAAATTCCTTACCACACAGCCTTGTCTGTGCCTAATTCATTTTTTTATTCTTTTATTTGTCTCAGTCATTTGACTGTGGCCATGCTGGGGCAGCACCTTGAAGGTTTTTTTAGTTAAATGAATCAACCCTAGTATTTCTTTCTTTTTAAAAGCCTGAACTGCTAAGTTATGGGGACATAACACACCAAAACTAGTTGTCAAGCAGTGATGGGGGACACATGCCTAGATATATACATATACATATATATATATATATATACGATGGGCTTCTTTCAACTTCCATCTCTCAAATCCACTCACAAGCCTTTGGGTGGTCCAACGCTATAGTAGAAGACACTTGCTCAAGGTGATACGCAGTAAGACTGAACCCAGAATCCTGTGGTTGGAAAGAGTTACCTGTATCACACTGGTTATCAAAAGCCAACATCATGACTACTGCTCAATGCTAGGTGAACAGTACAAAGGCTGTAAGACATGACATGGACAGTTGTAACAGAAACTATGAAGCTGTGGCCAGCAGGAAAAGACACAACAGGCACTCTGGCTGCATTCGCATGTGGAAATCATCAAACAACTGATGAACAGGGCCCTAGGCTTAATTCAGATGGTTGTGAAGCTAGTAGATAATGTGGTCAAACCCTGGTTAGGGAGGGTTGCTGCTGGAATACCATATATAAGGCAGTAGGATTTGGTTCCTTGCCATATCTCTGGAAAGAGTCAGAAGTGCTTATCACAGAATTTCTATGACTTCACCAGTTCCAGTTTCTGGCCTCCTAATTTCCTGAAAAAATGAAGGCATAAACAATCATCAAACACACACACACACACACACACACACACACACACACACACACACACATAAATGGGATATTGTGTTTTATTTTCCTTTTATGCAAACTGTCAAATTTAGCCTGAACACCCTGTATATATATATACACACACACACACACACACACACACACACACATATATATATATATATATATATACATATATATACACATACATACATACACACACACATACACACACATATGGGATATATTGTATTTTCTTCACCTTTTATGCAAACTGTCAAATTTAGCCTGAACACCCTGTATATATACATATACATATATATATATATATATATATATATATGTATATATATTGTAAAGTAGACAGTGGCAGTGGATTGAGGGAAATGGAAGTAGAACAGAGGAACACCCAAATAGCTGGAAGAAGGATGATGATGAGGGGTTTTGATGTGTTGATGATGGTAATGACAGTTATGTAATAACAGTCTGGTCATTGTAGCTTGGTGATGGTGAAGCAGCAGTAGCAGCAGTAGTAGTAGTGGTAGTGATAGTGGTGATGGTAAATGACAGTATAGCGGTGCTAGTGATAGTAATCCAGTAAAGGTGATAGTGGCTGATGTGGTGGTGGTGGTGGTGGTGGTGGTGGTGATAATTGTATTCGATGGTGGTAGAGTGAAGTAATGGTAATGGTGGTGGTGGAGGAGGAGGGTGGTGGTGGTGGTGGTGAAGGAGGAGGAGGTGGTGGTGGTTTTGGCGGCGGTGGTTGTAGTGAAGGGCATATAGTGGCAATGATAGTGCTATAGTGGTGATTGTAATTGTGTAGAATTAGCAATATGGTTATGATGGCTAAGTTATGTCGTAGTATTGTAGATGTGGTGGTCATGATGGAATGTTGTATTAGAGGTGGTGGCCATCTATGGCGATGGTATAGAAATAAGTGTGATATTGGTGTGGTAATAGTGATGGGAATGATATATGTTGTTGTTTAACTCCAGGTCAATTTTGATTGATTAAATATATATAATGAAAAGCATTCCAGCCAGCTAGGACCATCGCATTTTTAAGGGACATCTCAAACTAAATTATCCAACGTGTCAGATTTGATTTGAAGGAGAATTTGGCTGCTATTTCTACCGGGTATAGCAGCTCCCTCTGTTCAGTGGTGATGAGGTTGGCATTGGTATTGACAGTGGTGGTGGTGGTGGTGGTGGGGCAGTAATGATTGTGTGAGAGGAGGTGGGATGTAATAACAACAGCAGCGTTATTTCATCCCACTTAGAGATGACTTAATAAGATGGATGTTGTTGGCAAGAGTTGTCATTTCACTGAAGATGACAGACAGTCAGGGTGGGTGGGCGAGGTGGGGGTGGGGTGAGGTGGGGTGCAGGCAGAAAGGAGAGGGGAAAGAGAAAAGAAGATGGGTGTGGTGGTGGTGGTGGGTATAAAAGTACCAAGGATAAAGTAGAGAAATAGATATATAAACAAAGAGAAAGAAAGAGTACATCTCTCTCTCTCTTCATATATATATATATATATATATATATATATATATATATATATATACTCACCTTGCATTTTGTAGTATAAAAGAAAAAGGATGCAACACAATCTAGTGTAAGAAGTGTGTATATAGTCGTCTGATATATGTATATATGTGTGCATACATACATACATATGTATATATATATATATATATATACAAACACACATGCACACACACACACACTCGACAGTAAATCAAAATTTCATAAATACTTAATATTCAATTTTATTTATTCATTCCAATTATGAATGTTTAATAATTGAAAGATGTGAGTTAAAATCACCATTTTTTTTCATCATTTGTCTAATTATTAGCAAAGTCTCATATAAGATAATTTGGTGCCAGTGTAGTATATGATCTACATACATGTTTCTGGTATAGCTTATGATCTACATTAGTTCAAATGGTATAGTTTGTGATCTACACCAACTTTATGATCTACATTTAAAATTTGTCTATTTACTCGACTTCTGGTTGGTTTGGTATATAAGCCAAAAAAAGAAACTTTTATGATTTAAATTGTTATGTAAGCCTAGTGAAAGAAGTTGTGATGAGAGAAAAAGAATTTTACACACAGGTTATTCAAGATGAAGAAGCTGCAAAAGAATTTCTCCAATGCTATGAACTCCTTGATAAACATATTGATCCATCTCTAATTATAATTGCAAAATTATAACAAAATTTTGAACGTAGATCACAAGCTAGTCTAGATTTAAGTTGCTGTAGATCACAGTGGCATGTAGATCACATACTACGCTGGCACCAATAAGTTTTTTGTTTCAATCTTGGAATTAAATGATCTTGATTTTACTGTCAGGTGACTTTTGGCCAACCCTGTAAATAAGGACAGGCATGGCTTCCTGATTAAGAAGTGCACTATCCAGCCGCATAGTTTTGGGTTCAGTCCCACTACATGACAACTTGAGCAAGTGTCTTTTATAGCCAGAGGTTTAGAAAGACTTGTGAGGAGATTTTCCAGATGGAAACTGAAGAAGCCTGTCATAAATGTGTGCATATGTGTGTGTATGTGTTAGTGTGGATCATGGATGTTAAATGATGATAATGATGATGCATAATAATGATATATTTTATATATATATATATATATATATATATATATATATATATACATATATACAGAGAGAGAGAGAAAGAGATAGAATAGGAGAAAGAGATGTAAGTATTTAGGTGCAAAACAAGATGGAAAAAACAATGCTCTGATGCCAAGAAGTAAAACATGTTTTAAGTTGAAAGACTCCACCCTGTTACTCTGAGTTTCACGTAACAGATCATTTGTCTAATGACTGGTTAAGGGAAACACAGAGTAATAGTTGGTAAAGTTTTTCAGCTTGAACACACACACACACACACTCACACATTCAAGCTAATATATATGCATTCAACCTGTAAAGATAAACTAGGCTCACCCACTCACCCAGATGTAACTATTAGTATAGTTAGCTATATATAAATAGGTAAATGATTATTGACATAACATAGGAGCTGGGTGCAATGGTGTGTGATGATTCCCTTAGCAGAAATGGGCTTAAAGAATAGGTATAGTATTATACCTCAATGTGTTCCCTACTGCAGCAGCTGATTTGGCCACCCTCTCCTGCTGTTTGCTATTACTCAACTAGTATTGTAAAGTGATATCATCTTAAGTAGCTTCCTCATCTATCTCAGCCTGGTGGTAGTTATATTCTGTACCCAACAATATCTCTATAACCATTCTTTATCTTCCTATCTTTAGATATAAGCATAGGGGAAGTGATTGCTGTTTGTTTAATAATACAAACTATTTCTCTTGCTCTTTGGATGTCCCTTATTTGCCTGTGATAACAAAAAAAAAAAAAAAAAAAAGGGCTGTTGTGCAAATTTGCTGTGATGTGGTCTTAATTACAAAGCTTAAACCCAGTCTGATATTAGTGGAGATAGGGAGCGTACAGGGTACAAGTTTAATCCTCTCCATACAAATGATCTATCTATAAATAAGTACATAACCTTCTCTTCTCTAAACATTAAGTGCTGTAGATCTGTTATTTCAACCAGTATTTGCACAAATATAATCAGGTAAAATAGTCATCTATGTATCACATTTTATGTATATACACTGTTTATAGGCTGGTTACTGCAGTATTTCTCCTGAGATAATATCTCTTAGTGGATTTGGCTATTTTAATTAAATACTGCCTCAGCTGCATATACAAGAAAATCAGATAACTTTTGATCTGTGACATCATTTCACTATATCATTGCATATGAACAAAGCAAGAAAAGGTTTTTGGGGAACATGCATAGCTTTTAATAATGGTAGTAGGCTGATGACTATAGCTCAGTTACCTTTGTGGGGCCAAGTTTTTATATGTAGGATGTATTAATATCCAACACTTGGATTTTGTTACTGATGAGATGTGTGCGTAGAATCAGTAACAGGGTATTAGCTGAAGCTAAATTTAACTAGATTCGCATGCATAAGGGAAGTTAAAACAACAAGCAATAAACTTTTGAAGGAAACCTACACAATACTAAAATATAAAATAAACAACAGCAAAATATAAACCAACAATAACAAAACATCATAAACCATGCTGGGAGGGTAGGTTTGTTATGATTTTACTTTAAAGCAATCCTTACTAAATTAGCAGCAATTTATCTCAAATATATATGTTGCTGAGGGGGTGGAATATAGAAGAGATGGAAAAGAATACATTTTGTTAGAGGCATCACCAGCAACAACATCATTATCAATTATGTTATGCCTGTTCTCTGCTCGGAACTTTAGTAGTTAGTTGTTCACTTGATTTGTCTAATTTTGTTTTCCTCTCAAAACCAGTTCTTTCAGAACATGTCAAATTTCCATATCAGATAGTTAACCTTTGACCTACTTACTATTTACAACCAATACTACATAGTTAGTTCTAGGCAAGAATATATAGAAATATCTCTAGCTTTGCTTT
The DNA here is from genome assembly GCF_046866305.1 of Octopus bimaculoides. Lineage (NCBI taxonomy): Eukaryota > Metazoa > Mollusca > Cephalopoda > Octopoda > Octopodidae > Octopus > Octopus bimaculoides. The sequence goes on from NC_142931.1 coordinate 129,498,165, forward strand.
ACAATAATTTTGAGATTAATGTTACTTGACACATTCTACAGTTGCTCATTTTCCTTCTTTTTTTTTTTTTTTCGCTTGTTTCAATCATTGGACTGTGATTAAGCAGGGACACCACCTCAAAGGGTTCAGTCAAACAAATTGACCTTAGTACGTCTTAAAGTCTGGCACTTACTTCATCAATTTGCCAAACTGCTAAGTTATAGGGACATAGACAAACCAACACTGGTTGTCAAGTGGTAGTGGGGGACAGACATGAAGACACACACATAGAAGTATACACACAGGTTTCTTTCAGTTTCCAGTAAATCCACTCACAAGGCTTTTGTCATTTTAGGACTATAGTAGAAGACACTTGCCCAAGGTGCTGCATAGTGGGACTGAACCCAAAACCACATGTTTGGGAAGCAAACTTCTTAACCACACAGCCACACTTGCACGTATGCTTAATACATTTTTTTCTTGAAGAGATTGGCACTCCGTCGGTTACGACGACGAGGGTTCCAGTTGAACCGATCAACGGAACAGCCTGCGCGTGAAATTAACGTGCAAGTGGCTGAGCACTCCACAGACACGTGTACCTTTAACGTAGTTCTTGGGGGAGATTCAGCATGACACAGAGTGTGACAAGGCTGGCCCTTTGAAATACAGGTAAATAGAAACAGGAAGATAGAGTGAGAGAAAGTTGTGGTGGAAGAGTACAGCAGGATTCGCCAATATCCCCTGCCGGAGCCTCGTGGAGCTTTAGGTGTTTTCGCTCAATAAACACTCACAATGCCCGGTCTGGGAATCGAAACCGCGATCCTACGACCGCGAGTCCGCTGCCCTAACCACTGGGCCATTGCGCCTGAAGTGATAATTATCCACTTCTCAATTTAAAAGGATGACAGGAATCAATATCTTCTTATGCAGCATTCCAGTGATATCTCAGTGCCTGACATTCATATTATCAGCCTGTGTTAAGCACCAGGCCAGTAGTTCTCAAACGGGATCCATATGGTTGATAGGGTTCCATACAAGGCCCGAAATTTTTGGTGAGGGGGCCAGTTGATCAGATCAACCTCAGTATACATCTGGTACTTAATTTATTAACCTCAAAAGGATGAAAGGCAAGGTCGACCTCGACGGAATTTGAACCCAGAATGTAAAGACAGATGAAAAACCACTTAGCATTTTGCCCAGCGTGCTAACGTTTCTGCCAGCTCACCACCTTAGGCATTAGCGTTTTTACATACACCACCTTAGGTATTAGTGCTTTTACATACACATATACACACAACGGAATTTCCACCTACCAAATTCACTCACAAGACTTTGGACAACCTAAGGCTATAGTAGAAGACATTCGCCCAAGGTGCTGCCCAGTGGGAGTGAACCCAAAACCATATAGTTGGGAAGCAAGCTTCTTACCCACACAGCCATAAAATAGTATACTTAATTGTTTAGCACCAGATCATTCCTGATACAGCAGACCTATGAATAAAGACGCTCCATCTGTGACCATCTCATCTTTTATGCACACAGTGCATCAAAGACTATATTATTTAATGTTTCCTTCCTTTTTTAAAGATGTTAAGAGATGTGATGTGATGGACATTTGGCTGTTATTTCCAGCAGATCAAGTGACCACATAGAAGCTCCCTTGTTAGATCATATCAGTCATAATTATAATTTCAGGTGTAATCTATTAAATTATCAAAAGTGGGTGAGTGTACACGATGGAACATTCCTTCACCATGATGATTTAATCAGAATATTCCCCACCATTGTGTTTTAAAATGCAACCTCTTCACCCTCAGTGATGATTTTTAACGGAACATTCTAGATATCATAATTTTGGATTTAAATTCCAGAAAATCACAAGGTCTCTTTATATAGTAGTCTACATGCAGAGACATGAGAACGAGTGTATATACGTGCATGTGTGTGTGTGTGTGTGATATTATAGAAGAAATCAAGCATTGATTCTCTTCCTCCTGAATAGTTTCCTCTACATATCCTAAGCCCAACTGGACCCTAAACAACTGCATCTAAGATAAATTTGCAACTCTTAAGTAAATATTGACCCTAGAGAACATATACTTATATGCTATCTCTGTTTGCTTGTCTGTATCTCTCTCTTGTTGTATATACATATATGTGTGTACGTATAAGTGTTTGTATATATTTATATGCATGTATATATATATGTTTGAGTGTATTTAGATAAGGATATATATTTGTTAGTGTATTTGTTTCTGTATGAGCTTGTATAAGAACATGTATGTATATAGAAGTAGTATATATATATATATATATATATATATATAGTGTACATGTATGAATTACTAAAGATACATGCACACACACACACACATACACAAACTGTCACACACATAACATACAATATCGCTTTCTTTTAACCTTCTCTCTCCCTGTTCTCAAGATACCAACTGACCAACCTACCATAGCAACCATCATTATGGTTGGAGGGGTCAGTCTATTGTCCTGGCATTAAGACAAATGGTGTGGACCTTCTGCAGTGTCCAGCTTGCCTGACCGATGACTCATGGACAACAATTGCATGAGTCATGTCTCTTTAGAAACTGGACACTGGTCTTCTACTACTTATGACATTTCTTTGTTAGTCTCATCCCACAGTGGTAGAGGACTTTTGTAGTTGTTGTTGTTACTATTACTATTATTATTATTATTATTATTATTATTTGCATCATCATTTCTTTAATTTGCTTTTCCAGGCTGACAACTATTGAACTAATGTTAATAACATTATTATCACCAACATCATTATTATTCTTGCCACCTTAAATATCACCACCACTGTAGCTACCACCAGCACCACTCCGTAACCAGCATTTCACAACCACTACTGCCACTACCACAGTCACCAACTGCTATAATCACAAAGCAGCTGCTATATGGTTGCTCGACCCACTAGAAATAACAGCTGAATCTCCCTCAAACCACACTGTACCATTTAAGAATAACTAACTAAATAAATAAATAGAAAACACATTGGATAATGTAGTCCAAGGTAAACTATTCTTTAAGAAGGAAAAAAAGAAAGACAAAATGGTTATAGCTTGAATACCTTTGATCATAGTAGGGATGTTTTAGGGTTAGACAACAACACCAACAACAGACAGCCAACTATCGCGATTACAGTAAGAGATGGTAGTTGTGCAGACTGACATAATAAACAGACTATCAATGGTTATTAGTCAGCTAAGGATCGCTGTTTAAGGGATACATTGGTGGTGAGAGGCAGTTACTATTGATTATTTTTTCCTTTCTCTCTCCTCTCCCTCTTCTTTCAGCCTTAAAAATCTTTATTGATTAGACAACTGGTTCAGCACAGCTAATCTTAATATTAGGGATAAACAACAAATATTTGGTCAATTCTTGCAAATATAAAGGAATTTGGCCTTCATCAGTATTTTATAGTTCATTCTTTCACATAAAACCTTGTAACTAAACTCTCTTTTAACTTTGCTTACAGCTTGCATTTATACTTTCAACTCTATAGTGAATTGGTTTTTTCAAGCACAGGAACACCATCATCATCATGATCATTGCAGTCCTGATTTACTGTCCACTTTCCCATGCTTGCATGGGTCAGATGGAATTTATCGAAGTGGATAATTTATAGGTGGATACCCTTCCTGACTAGTTTCCAAGAAAGGTGATATTTCCCTCATGACCAGACATGTTTTCACAGAAGATTGGAGACAAACTGCTTGCATAATGGTGACATTCATTTACAACTGTCACGTGATGCCAAAGCAGTGAGACAGTAAAACACACACACACACACATATATACATACACACACACACACACATATATACATACACACACACACACACAATATGACAAGCATCTTTCAGTTCTGTCTTCCAACCCTTTGGTTGGCCAGGGGCTATAGTAGAGAACACAGAGAAGAGACAATGCATGGTTTGAGAAAATGTTTTAGCCTTGTCAAAGGCAAGACAATCTCTAGAGTGCTGGTGCCATAAAAAAAGGAAAAAAATACATCCAACTTTGTAAAGTGGTTGGTGATAGGAAGAGCATCCAGTCATAAAAGCCAAGTGAAAACTAATACACTAGAGTGGTCCTCTGACCTGTCAGATCCTGTTGAACTGTCCAACCCATGCCAGCATAGAAAAGTAGATTAGATGTAAAATAATAATGGTAACACACACACACACACACACACACACACACACACACACACACACACACACACAAAGGTGCATAGCTGAGTGGTTAAGTTGTTGCACTCATGACTGCAAGATTGTGGTTTTGATTCTTGGGCCGGTGAAGTCTTATGTTCTTTAGTAAAACACTTTCATTTCATGTTGCTCCAGTTCAGTCAGCTGTAAATAGGTAACCTTGTATCAAACTGGCATTCCATTCAAGAGGAATGTTTGTATACCTACCTAGCCAACAGGGTGGTATCATTCAGAAGCTAAAACAACACAAGAAATCATACTGTGGCCAGCAGTAGATAACATCAGATAGTCTGGTTGATATGGTGATATGGTGATATATATATATATATATATATCTTTTTAATTTTGCTTTTGGGAAACGTTTTGAATATGCAAATAAAGCTCCTATTCCATTATTCTGGTTACAGTCTAATGATGTCTGTGGAATGTTCAATTACCTAGATGCTAGCTAATCCAGGAGCAGGAAATTTAAGCTGGTTTCACAACTGAATCCTCAGAGTCAAAAGATGGAAAGAGATTATCACACACACACACACCATCATCATTTAATGTCCATGTCCCATGCAGACATGGGTTGATCGAGATAAATATGAGAGGGAAAAAAAAATTAAAAAACGAAAGAAAGAGCATGTTATATACAAATTTCTTTATGCACTTGAAGAGGTATACATGTCCCCCCGCCCACATATGCATGCACACATTAACATTGAGGAAGATGAATAAACAGTAAACAATTGCAACACAAAAACTTTTCCAATAAATGGAGGATTTGGTGTATTTTATTCAGTGAAAATCAGAACAACTCTAACACTGCTCTAGGCACTTCAACAGGGCCATATCAGGGCAATCTTAATATCAACCAGTATTTGATGCTAGACCCAGCACTTTTGTACAAAATAAAGCTTCTATCATTTTTATATTTCCCCTGCCCCTCTCCCCCCTATTTTTCAAAGTTTTAAACCCATTTTTCCATTGCTATCATTCATATGAGGAAATGGTTTTGTAAATGTAAACATTTATATATCGTTGGAGACTGAATTTACAACTTTGGTTTTTAGATAACACTTCTTTAATTTACAGTTGACTGGATTAATGTCAGGAAGAGCATCTAATTGTAAACACACACACACATACATACATACACACATATAGAAAATACTTGATACAAATATTTAGATTTGCCAAAATCCATTTCAGTAATGTTAACATGGAGTGATGGATGTAAAACAGTAATACAATTAAAATAAATATAATTAATAATGCAAAGTTATAAATATGTATGGGCAGAGGTACGCATGTGTGTGTGCATGTATGTGTTTCTATGCATACATACACATACATATATATATATATATATATACATACATACATATATACATACATACATACATAGCGTGGCCGTTGCCAGTACCGCCTGACTGACCTTCGTGCGGGTGACACGTAAAAGCACCCACTACACTCTCTGAGTGGTTGGCGTTAGTAAGGGCATCCAGCTGTAGAAACTCTGCCAAATCAGATTGGAGCCTGGTGTAGCCATCTGGTTTCACCAGTCCTCAGTCAAATCGTCCAACCCATGCTAGCATGGAAAGCGGACGTTAAACGACGACGACGATATATGCATACATGTATGTATGTATTTGTGTGTATGTATATATACTCACACACACACATACATTTATATAAAGAGGTGATATATCTAAGTAATTAAGATATAATGAAAACTGAACTGTACCAAAGACAAATATGTAAAAGACAATAAACATAATTGTTTCTGATTTAGGCACAGGGCCAACAATTTTTAGAGAGAGCGGGTGTTAGTCGATGCCACAGACCTCAGTACTCAACCGGTACTTTATTTTATCAGCCCTAAAAGGTTGAAAGGCAAAGTTGACCCCAGCAGGATTTGAACCCAGAATGTAAAGAGCTGGAACAAACACTGCATAGTATTATTTTTTTTTTTTTTTCCCAATGTTCTAACGATTCTCCTAACTTGAACATAATGAAGTACAGTGTGCAAAATAAGAGTGAGAACAGAGAGAAATGTGTTTTGAAATAACCTGAATAACTGAGATAATAGAGAGAAAAGTCTAATGTTAAAGATGACAGAAATAAATGTGTGTCATTTGTGTATGCACACACACACACACAAGAATGAAGAGCATACAACTGGAAATGAACAAGTTGCTGATACAACCTAAGTGTATGCCAATACGTCCAAACATTCTTATTAACTAGAAACAATATTGATATTTTTTTATAAGAGGAAAAACAAAATGAAGATTTTGTTTTTTTATATAATATTAGTTCAAGCCATTAATTAACAAGGTTTATTTTTCTCTATGTTGGAAAGGTCAATGAAAACAATGAATAAAGTTCTCAAAAATATATTTCCTTTTAGTAATAACAGTTGTAATATTGCAGAGGTATATAATAATCAAGAATATATTACTTAAGAAATAGTTTTGTTAATTTAGTAAGAGTGAATAAGAGAGAATTTTAAAACAGCTGAATAGAAGGGAACTAAGTACATAGGCTTCTATCATAGGCACATGGCCACAGATTTTGCTGGAAGGTATAGTAAGGTTATATTGACTCCAGTATTTGACTGGTATGTATTTCATCAAAGTTTGGAAGGCTGAAAGACAGTGCCGACCATAGCAGGATTTGAACCCAGGAGTAAGAATAATAAGAACAATAGCAGTCAACTCTCTTAGAAACTTTTTAAAATCAAGAATAAAATATAACTGATTCAGCAAATAACTTATAGACAAACTTAGTAGCTAATTAGAAACTCATTTTCTTTCAAACAAGTATTTTTGAAAAAAAAAAAAAAATCCCACAAGAAAATGTAGCTGAAATTTTGTACAATTATTGAAACAAAGGATAAAAGAAATGAAGCAACTTTTGTAAATATTTATGAAACAAATTAATATAGAAGTTGGTCACATCATATCATTTTGTAACTTCATTTAGAAATGTGTTGTGGAACTCTATCAGATGTGGCGCAGTATGGTGGGTTGAATATACAGACAATGTCACCATGTGGAGGCCTGTATGTATGCACAATGTTGTGAACAGAATCCGTATACACTTGGGTCATAGAATATACAACAAGTGAGTGACCTTCAGAGGGCTAAACAGTAAAGATGTTCACATAAAAACTGAATTAGGAAAGAGAGAGAGATGAGAAGATCTTTTAACAGAGAAGCTGTCACAGTTATCAAGAAAACCCTCAACCAGAAGCAGTCATTGATAGTAGTAACAACTCAAAAAAAAAAAAAAAAAAAAAAAAACTTGATTGGACTTTTCTCTCACAAAACACTGGAATTGATTTATTGAACATTTTCTGATAGATGTTAGTGGAATATCACATTGTGTCCTTTTTGCTAAACAAACATCACATCGTTTGTGTGAGAGTTTAAATGTCTGTGAGTGAATGTGTTAAGTGAGGGGTAAAGTGAATCCTACTTTGATAATAAGACAAACAGTTTTTAGAATGGATCAACTGGATCTCATGGAAGATTTTTTTTTTTTTATTAGTACAGTACATCATGGTATTTGCTGTTATATCAAGAATCTTTATCATCATCACTCTCATCAGGACCATATTCGAGATCAACAACATCGAGATCATCATCATCTTCGTCGTCGTCATCTTCAATAACCTGTTAGATAAAAAAAAAACCAAAAAAAAAAACATCATTATTTCTTTTGGAAGGTAGAGTACATATGTGAATACAGTGGAATTATATGGAAGACCAAAATAAAAGATGAACCACTGGTATGGTACCTTGTGTTGATATATAATTCACTATTTACTATGGGAAGCAATGCCTTGTTTAAGTCATGTACCACCTACTGTAGAATATGATACCTTATGTCAATATACAGGGTGTCCACAAAGTCTGGGTACATGAGGATTAACACATACTTTAAGAAATTATTATTTCTTATATTAAATTGTTTATGTTATGATTTTATTTACTCCATGTACCCAGACTTTGTGGACACCCTGTATAATGTAGTACCTACTGTGTCATCTACTGTAGACTATGAGACCTTGTCTCAGTATGTAATGTAACTTACAGTGGAATGTGGTAGCTTTGTATCAGTATAGAGTTTATCACCTCCCATAAAATACAGTATCTTGTCACATTGTTAGATTACTGGATGAAATGTCTTGCTGTAATCATTTTGGCATTGTGCGTTCTGAGTTCATATCCCAGTGAGGTCACCTCTGCCAGTTATTCTTCTAGGGTCAACAAATAAAGTACCAGTTTAATACCATGGACTGGTGAAATTGTTAGGTACCTCGTGGTATTTGTTCTGAGTTTAAGTTTAAATCCTTCCATGGCCTACTTGGGTGGTAGACTTAATCCACTGCCATCACCTGGTCGTTGAGTGTTTTTAGCTGTGGTAAGTATTTGAGCCAGATCTCTGATTTAAGGATACCTGCTTCTCCTCCCATCAGAGACTCTGTAAAAAGTCATGGCCATTACCCTTCCTCCCTAATAAGCAATGAATAAAAGAAAGTATATAATATATCATCTACTGCAGAATATGGTGCCTGGTTTCAGTATATACTGTATCACCTATAGTACAATATGGTAACCCTTTACAATATCCAGTGCACCAGCTACAGTAGAATATGGTACCATCTCTCTGTATGTGGTGTAATATATTTAAATAAGTTATCACAGTTCTCCGGAATCAGTTACACAAAAATTGACTCTGATTTCTATAATTTTCAAATGGAAATAATTAAAAGAAAATTTAACGGAAAAAAGAAGATTGTTTTAAAGCATAAATAATTTTATATAAGTAAATGAACAGTTATCTCAACAAGAAATTTGACTTACACATCCAAGCTGTTTTAATTTCTCTTTGTATTCTTCAATTTTGCCATCTTGCTCAGATAGCAGCACCAAAAGATCATCCTGTTCCTTCTTCAGTGATTCAGTATCAGCCAATACATTAGCCTTTTCAGTATTTAGTGCAGTTTTCTCCTCTTCTAATTTCTGAAAATAGACATACATTGCATACTGTTAAAGGAAAACTGTATCACTATATCACATACAACAAAGCATTGATTCTATACCAGAAAATATTTCTAGATGTGGCCTGAAATAATTATCGGGTTATGATCCCAAGAGACAACATGCAGGACTAACAACTGAAAGATTACAACTTTGTTTGAGATAAATCTCATTCAGCTTTGGTGAATGCACAGTTAGTTCCATATCACAACAGTATTCTATACAGTGCTATTGTATCAAGGTGTTGGTAGAATATTGGTTGCAATTAAACCAACAGAAAATTCATGCAGGCATCACTGAAACAATTTAAAACTGTATTACCAAAGTTTTATTAAAGCTTTTGGAAATATGTTCACTTATTAGATGGTTATTCACGCACAGAACTAGGAGTGCTGACATTGTTCAAAGAATGTATCAAATGGAATTATTTCTAATTTTGAATGCTATCTTCCCAACACCTTTTGCTATTTGTTCTTTCAATCAACATAGTGGTAATTTCATCATTCTACAGTTGCGTTTACCTCCTTAATCGTTGTGTGTGCAATACATATCTTGCTCATCATTGATATGACATGGGCAAATTACCAGCCCTGATATATAGAGGTCCTTACATCATATGCTGCCTATCACTTCACATTTGTCCTTCTTTACCTCTTGAAATGGATACAAATTCTTTCATCTCCTTGACACTTTGTGAACAGAGTTATTCATTTTTCTATTCCTCTCTCTCTCTTTTTCTCTTACAGACCTCAAGTGATAAGTAACTTGATGTATTTATGTGAGAGGTACATCAACCAGATATATATCACAGAAAGTATCTCACTTGTTTCAGCCATTTAGCATTCGTAAGAATGGCTATTCTACTAATATTAAACGTAGCAAGGTGTCATACTTTGATTTGATGTTGGCTACAATAAATATTCATGTGAATATGAAAAATTATACATTGTTGAAATACAAACTGTCTCAAATTGATACTTATAATATATTATACCATTTACTTTTAACAGCTACATGGATTTAATCTATACAGTTGGTGCTTTTTCATTTGTTTGATAAAAAAGACAATTTTAAAACCGGATTGAAAATAAAAACAAGAGTGCAAGATGCAGAGAAGATAGCAAGATGCAGACAAGACAGCACAATGCAGAAAAGATGATATAAAAAGCATAACTAAGTGGAAAGCCAAGTAAATAGGACAAAAATATAATGTGCAGGAATATTAAACAAAGTAAAAACAACTAACATTCAGTGCACTGGACATAGTTATAGGCAGGGGAGGATGTGATAGACTATGAAAAATATATGAAGAATATCTGACTAAATCCTTTCCTCCTTTTCACTGACGTATGTTCTCATTACTTATCACTATCTACAATAATAGTACTACCATCACTATTAGTCAAATCCTCATTGATTCTGTCAACTTAAGACAAAACGATCTCCTTGTAGAACACTACAAACATTTTCATTTATTTGTTGGTATACTTGTTGAATCCTCCTACAAATTTAAGCATTTTTATGAATTATTAGAGCAGTAAACCATCCCTTCTGATTGCTCTCAATTATAAAATAAGAACTACTTATTTTTATATACAGAATTAAATAGAGCCAAAAAGCTTGTCAAAATGAATAACAATTTTTGCATTAAGATTCCAGTTTGAACAGCACCTTTATATTCAATCTTTCAGACTTGGCTAGTTGAAGATATAGATATCTAAACTTAGATAAACAGTAGAAATGCATTTGCTTAAAGGAGATTATTAGAAAAATCACGTTTGCTAACCTCATTGTCAAATTGTATTTTGTAACATCTCGATCTATGAATCTGACTATTTTCACATTTCTTATATTTTATAAAGTTCTTAGAATATAAATTATTTATCTATTTTTACTACCTACAAAATCAGTTTACATAAGGAATAAATACATTCAATTTAACCAACTTCATTGTGTTAGAGGTACCTATTTCATTGACTCTGCAGAGAGGAAAGGAAAAACTACTTCCAATGAGATTTCAAAACAGTGAAGTACTGAACTACAACATATAAATGTTCAGTATAATTTAGTCTGTTACCTTCACCACCTCTAGAAGAACAAATATTATTGAAAAATAAAGTGTGAGTTGAGGGAGAGAGAGATAAAAAAGAATGGTTAGTGAAAGATGGAAAACTGTAAAAACTATTTCAAGTTAGTAGGTTGAATTATAAACATAGCATATATGTAAATATATATGTATTTTATACACATATATGTTTGTTTCTATACACATACATGCATATGCAGGTAAAAACTAAAACTAAATGCTAGGCTAATAGAAAAGAGAGGATAGTTAACACAAAATCTGTTAATAAAACCACTCCTGAACATATTTCTCCAGTTTGTTCTCACCTTTATCTTATCCAAAAGTTTTAAATTTTCATCATTTGATTTTGTTAAACGTGTTTGTAAAGTAGCTTTTTCATTCTGCACTGTTTTAACTTGTTCATCGAGAGCAAGCAGTCTTTCTTCAGAGGCTGATGAAGTCTCATCCTTGCTTTCAGACTTCTGCAATGACATTTGGAACTGGAGGTGGAGCCAATGCAGGCAGCAACATACAGACATGGCACATTGACAAAATGAAGGTTTTGAAGAGAGACAAGCAATAAATGTTTCCTAACCATACCATACGTACTGAGCAGAAGGAGAAGGGTAATAGAGGAGGATTTGTGAAAGTGAAGACAATAGCAACATTTATAGATACATGCATTCTGGAGCATTTTTTGTCAGACATGCAGACTGAAGAATGAATTACAAACAATTGTCTAGAATATTCAATCAAATCATAGATTCTGTCAAGATTCTGATTCTAAAAAATAATTTCAGCTACATTTGTTTTTTGTATTTTGTTATACTTGAGTTGTACAGATTTGTAAATATTTGAAATCATATATGTGTGTGTGTGTAGAGAGAGAGAGATAGAGAGAGAGAGATAGAGAGAGAGAGATAGAGAGAGAGAGATAGAGAGAGAGAGTGTGTGTGTGTGTGTTTGTGTTCAGACAATATATTCTTCAATCATCAATCATTGTCATGAAGTGGATCTGACTTCTCTTATTAAGTTTGGTGGGCAGAAAGAAACTGAAGTAAAAAACAAGTTAAAGTCTATTCCAAGTAAACCATATTTATATTTAATAGTGACCAAATCAAATACCAATAATGTTTCTCTTTTAACTCTAACAAACTGTCAAGGTAGTTAGGATATTTTCGTTTTTGTGAAATATTCCTACCATGGTTTTAAGGATGTTTGCATCTTAAGAATCTAAGTGTGTGCATGCACAAACATACATACACAATGCACAGAAACAATAAAACTGATAATAGTTAGAATCAAATGTCACCATCATAATATCACTGTAGAGCAAGTGGTGTCCTTTATTTCTTTTATTCTGTGAAAACATGCCTCGTCACAGGGAAATATCATCTTACTCTGAAATAGGTGAGGGTTGGCTGCAGGAAAGGCATTCAGCCGTAGAAAATCTACCTTGATGAATTCCATCCACTCCATGCAAGCAGGGAAAAGTGGACTATAAAAATGATGCTGATGTGTGAGTGTATGTTGGCAATATCAACATGGTTCTGTGGCATATGTAATAAAATTTATGACATTTAATCTTATTTAGACAATTACTACTATTATATATTATATAATATAAAAGGAATGACATTCACAAACTTCCAAACAACAACAATCATAATGTAACATTATCACAAGGAAAGTAGAACAACAGAAAGATATGACATCACAACATATAAGAAGATATTAACATGAGCAAACCAACTTACCTCTAACATTTTCTCAAGCTGTTCCTTTTGTGAAAGTGTTGTTTTTATTTGTTCATCTTTCGCTGCAACCGTGTGCCGAAGTTCACTGAGTTCAGTAGATAACTGTTGGATACTAGCATGTAGTCGGGCTGTTTCCGTTGGACAGTTTTCTTTATTTTCTTCACTAGTTAACTCATTAAGATTTACACAAGCAGCTTTTGCCGCGATCAATTCAGCTAACTGAAAATCAAAGTTTTCAGATTATTCAAAATTACAGACAAATGAAACGTTCTTTTTCTCCACTATCACTTTGACTGATGCTGTTAGACAACATGTACACATCACTCCAAATAGTTTTTAAAACTAAGAAGCCCCTAAAATTTAAAACAATTAAATTTTAGCAATGGCCATTACTTAGAAAAGTACTTATATAGATCATTTAGCAGTACCCATGTCAGCATGGAACATAAGATGTTACATGATGATATGCATGATGATAAATGGTTAGAATATTGAATATAAAATGGTTACTAACTTCAATCAAAAGACTAACGATTATTAATACAAAAATTAATTAGATTTTCAGAAACAAAATTAATTTTTCCCCATTTTATATCCATTTTTCTTTATAAGCATGAATGGGATGGCTTTTGTAATTTTCAAAAATTTGAATATAGTTGATTTAACTCTTTTTTTTACAATTAAATAGCCTTGCTATCACAAACTGTAGGTTCAGTTGAGAAGACTGAAGCACACAAAGCAATGTAACTTGCTTAGAGGTACAATAATGGTTATAGCAACATTTGAACTCGTGACCGTGTTGTTTAGTATCCTGACCTCACAGCTATTGTACCTCATCAGCTGATACTATCATATATATATCAGTAAAAACTATAATTCATCAAATATATGGAAAAAAATGCTAAAGAGATTGTATTACATTACTATGGAGTAATACCAATATATACAACAACTCATGAAGCTTATCATTACCAGAAGTCAGTAATATCACAGAGTTAAACCAGTGTACTGAAGCACAAAATGGGGTTATACTATCACATCAAATTTCATTATGATGTTAAACTATCATATTACACTTTATACCATCATATCAGGTTACTCTCAAACTGTAAGCTTAGACTATTACACTATGTACAAGGTTGGACTACAACACAATGTATGAGGTTAGACTGCCACACTATATATAAGATTATACTACTATTCTATGTATAAGGTTAGACTATCATAATATGTATGAAGTTAGACTACCACCCTATGTATAAGGTTAGACTATGTATAAGGTTAGACTGCCATCCCAAAATATTACAATAAAAATGAAAGTTTACTTACAGTTTGTTTCAGTTCATCATCTTTGGTTTTTAGCTTTGTTTGTAATGTTTCAATTTCTTGTTTTAATTGGGCTATTTCATTCTTACCATCTTGACTTCCTATCAAACATGTTAAATGCAATGAGAAACGAGAATACAAGGAAGAAGGTGGTGGTAGTGGTGGTGGTGGTGATGAACGTAATGTGCAGGTAAATATCACATCTTAAATCTATGAAACACCCCCACCTTCTTCCTTGTAAATTATTTCTTATTTCTTTATTGCTCACAAGGGGCTAAACATAGAGGGGATAAACAAGGACAAACAAAAGGATTAAGTCAATCACATCAACCCCAGTGTGTAACTGGTACTTAATTTATCGACCCTGAAAGGATGAAAGGCAAAGTCGACCTCAGCGGAATTTGAACTCAGAACGTAATGGCAGACGAAATACCACTAAGCATTTCGCCTGGCGTGCTAACGATTCTGCCAGCTCGCCGCCTTGTAAATTATTTCTGGTGACAGATGACAGTTCTGTTGCTAATATTGGTGGGATGTAAGGCATCAAGTTGGCAGAATTGTTAGAACACCAGGCGCAATGCTTAGCAGCATTTTGTCCATCTTTGTGTTCTGTGTTCAAATTTTATCAAGGTCGACTTGGCTTGTCATCCTTTCAAGGGTCAATAAAATAAGTACCAACTGTTACTGACCTACCCATTCCCCCAAAATTGCTGGCTGGGATGTAGAAAAGAATATCAGATCCTACACACCTATAAACATTTGTCAATAAGTTGAGACTGCAGTTGCTGGTATAAGAAAAAGGTGAACATAAGACAAACATGTTGTGTCATCTGCAATACAGACACTAACCAATGATCATACACCATATATATTTCCAGATGTATACACATATAACATGGCTATGGACAGGAATCTTTGGCATCCATGAATGAAGCTGCAACTCGCATAAGCACTAAGTAGGCAATGAGGAGTGAGCAGATTATCCTAACACAATGGCACTTAATGAGATAGAGTTGAGTAAAAGGAAGTGCAAAAAGAATAAACTTATACTCTTTCTCTACTCTCTCTCTCTCTTTTACTTGTTTCAGTCATTTGACTGTGGCTATGCTGGAGCACCGCCTTTAGTCGAGCAAATCAACCCCAGGACTTATTCTTTGGAAGCCTAGTATTTATTCTATCGGTCTCTTTTGCCGAACCGCTAAGTTACAGGGACATAAACACACCAGCATCGGTTGTCAAGCGATGTTGGGGGGGACAAACACAGACACACAAACATATACACACACACATATATATATATACATATATATATGATGGGCTTCTTTCAGTTTCCATCTACCAAATCCACTCACAAGGCTTTGGTCAGCTCGAGGCTATAGTAGAAGACACTTGCCCAAGGTGCCACGCAGTGGGACTGAACCCGGAACCATGTGGTTGGTAAGCAAGCTACTTACCACACAGCCACTCCTGCGCCTATGTGAAAGTGGTTTGGGCATTTATTCTAGTAAAACAGTTGTTCAACGCAGACCAAACTTCAATAGAGCAGAAAGGTTCCAACCATGACCATCACATCTTTATTTTAGACATAGTTATGACTCAGATTACATTATTTAATGTTCCTTCTATATTTTTAAGACAGCAGGGTATGCTTTGAGGGAGATTTGGCTATTTTTCCTGCAGAATGAGTACTATATTGAGGCTACCTGTTGGTTTGCATATTTACAGCTGTTCTCCTTGTTGGCATTATGCAGTAGCCAAGTAGTTAAAGAGTCCGTTATGGTACAGAAATCATGGATATATGGTCTACCACCAAAAGTAAAGTTAGACACAAGAAATTCCTCTGGTTTTTCTAGTTTCTTAGATAAGATTTATATCTTCGTAATTTTTTTGCTCAGTTGCAATCCTTCTCTCAGATACACTCTTATGACATTTAGTAGATCTTAGGCCACCATAACTATATTAGTCTTTCTTCAACAAGGCTCACATTTCATGCATTCTAGATGTGTGCTTGTATGTGTTTACTATAAGGCCAGTTTTACTAAGATAGTGGTAAATATAGTATAGTAGTATAATGCATATTATACAGTAAGGTCAGTGTTGATAACACAGAAGTTAGAACTGTATAATTTATGGTATATTATAATGTCACTGCTAGGAGTGGTGATAGTATATTCAACACTCTCAGTCTGTCCTACAATGTGTAACCCCGTCTCTCAGTTTTACAATGTGTGTCCCTTTTCTTAGCCCCACAATGTGCACCTTCATCTCCCAGACATACACTGGGTGACCCAACACAACACAATATCACATAATAGGTGCAGGCATGGTCTTTGCTTCCAAACCTTGTGGCTTGGCTTTAGCCCCACTGCATGATACTTTGGTAAAATGTCTTCTACTTTGGCTCTGGGCTGACTAAAGCTTTCTGAGTGGGTTATGTAGATGGAAACTGAAAGAAGTCTTGTGTGTATGTGTGCATGTGTGTTACTGTCTTCTTGCCTTGACATTATGTAATAGTCGTAAACGAGTATCACTGTCATGCAGGCTGTGTCCCCCATTTCCAATCTTCTATGAAAACATGTCTGGTCACAAGGAATATATTACTCTACTGGGAAACAGGTGAGGGTTGATGACAGGAAGAGCATCTGAATGTAGAAAATCTGCTTCAATAAATTCTCTTAGACCCATAAGGGCGAGGAAAAATAGATGCTAAGTTGATGATGATAATCAGGATGATGATGATGATGGTGATATGTTATATATATTTAATTGATAATGAAAGAACTGAATGTTTACTTTATAAAATTGCAAGATAATGTTGTAATACAAACCTTTCTGAGCTTTCAAAACAGCATTCTGGTCTTTCAACTGCTGGATTTGTTGCTTTGTTTCTTCAAATTCTTCTTTATTTAAATTACTTTGAGACTTATATCCTTTCAATTCTTTCCTTAAATCATTCAATTGTATATCCTGAAAGATATAAAACATTGTAATTATTTTTTTACAAATATAAAATATTTAACAGAACAAAATATTTACAATTTACATATAGAAAATCCCAACAGTTAAAAAGTATTCAAAGTGCAGTCCTTATAACAGTTAATAATGTACCCTAGCAGCAAGTACTTGACATTATCCAATTTCATATAAAACAAACAAACTACACTAATGAATAAAAATATTTTTTTCTTTCTACATTGAATTTGATTTTTTCTTTTATTTATTAGAGAATGGTTTTTGTAATTTTTGAGTCTTTTTTTTTTTCCAAATAAAATGGCACTTTGAAAGATTTAATACAGTATGTCCAGAACCAAATTAAGACCAGCTTTAGGTGTTAACAAAACTTTAATCTTGAAAGGGCAGCTTTAATTAAAAAAAATATTAATGTAGGTGCAGACATGGCTGTGTGGTTAAGAAGTTTGCTTTCCAACTATCTGTTTTCAAGTTCAAACCCAATGTATTGCACCTTGGGCAAGCATTTTCTACTGTCTCACCAGGCCGACTAAAGCCTTGTGTGTGGATCTGGTAGATAGAAACTGATAAAAGCCTGTTGTATATGTATATGCATGAATGTATGTTTGTGTGGATGTATGTGCGTCTGTATCTTGATATTGCACAGTAATTGTAAATGAGTATCACTGTCATACAAGCAGTGTCATTCACTTCCAATATTCTGCAAAAACATTTCTGTCTATGGGGAAATATTGCCCCTAGTTTGGACACAAGTGACAGTCGGCAACAGGAAGGGCATTAGGCAATAGAAAATGTTCCTCAATAAACTCTGTCTAAACCATGATGCAGGCATCAAAATGTGGGCATTAAAACAATGATGATGATAGAATTACTATTAAGTAGGCTGCTTCCTACTTAATCTTATTGCGGATAATAGTTATATATTAGTTGAATAAGAACACATTACTCACTTGCTCTCTAATCAATTCTTTGTATTGAATCACAATACTACTGTGTTCATGTATACTAGCAGAGAGACCAGTCTTCCCTTTGTTGTCAGACACAGATACTGCTCTTAAAACTTCATCTGAAATAGAAGACAATACCAGTAAAACAATGAAGATTTTTATCAATCTCACAAGACAGAATTAACCCTTAAGCTGTGATTTATATATTTTCCCTACATTTACTTCTCAATAAAATATTATAATTGCAGAAATAAAGATATATATATCAAGCACCAACTTTACAGACACTGATGGTCCAGAATCTCTTATAATCTAAATTAATCTATAGGTACCTGTATTTCATTTAATTATTTTAATTAATTAATATGTTTAATTTAGAGTGTGTTGACCAAGGTGACCATTCCTGGTTAGGAAAAATCACTAATCTGGAAAGGCTTTGAAATGAAAGGTTCTGGAAAATCAATGTTGTCAACCATAAAAATAAATGGTACAAAGTATTGATGAAGACATGAAAACCTTTCTATGATGGATGATTATAATGGCAATAAATCCATTCCTGATATATGATATATACTGGATCATGGATTCATTATACTTTGTAACACAGCTTAGATAAAATGTTTTCTAGAAAATGCTTTGAACATTTAAGGAGGTGCTTCCATTTTATGGATACATCAACAAATCCCCACAAAACAACCATGGACATGATAAATTTGTTTTTCTGAGATATATATTGGAATAATTTTTGAAGGAGTTTGTAACCCACAAATGGAAGTTTCTGTTGGTTGAACAATAATTACTTATAAATACAATTTTGAATTTAAACAATATATTCCATACAAAAACCCATCACAAAGAAGTATCACATCTTATGGTTTTTACTTCTTTGTTTTTCCCAGTAGAGATTTGAAAATCATTTTACTTCATTATGTGAATCAGTATAAACTAAAACTTATGAATTTAATGGAACCTGTATATTATTTAGGTATATTATCACAAACTTATTGTGATATGGTAAAGCTAAGATTAATGAAATATAATTATAAATGAGTTTGTCATTGTAAATCTAAAGAACTTACTTTCCAACGATTTGAATAGACGGGTGAACTCATAGTCAAAGATCACTTCATTTGGATGTTTGTAATTAAGGTGAGCTTTCTTTGCTGCTTTTGTGTAACTTTCATGCTTTGTCACCTGAGATAGTTTATCAATAAATGTTTCCATCCCAATACGGTTAGCAATGATTTTGCACAAAGAATCCCTGTAATAGAAAACACACACACATTACTATATCAACTGACAATACTACCAGTAATACAGCTTATGGTTACCCTTCTTTCTGTTTCTGTTTGCTAAGATCTTCTGAAGATGATATATTTAATATTTTCAATATTGATAGACTATGATGACAATGTGGTAGTGGTGATCAAGCAAAATTTGAATATTTCTTTTCAAAGGTCATTAATTCAATACATGAAAGTAAGTTCATTATCACTTCTATATCTGGATTCTAAATAAAAAAGATCCTACTAATTTCCAATATAGTTTATGAAGAGAGACCAAAAGTTGGTAAAGGTTAACAAAAAGTAAGAGGAAGGCGGTGACCTGGAAGAAACGTTAGTATGCCAGGTAAAATGCTTAGCGGTATTTCGCCTGCCTTTACGTTCCGAGTTCAAATTCCACCGAGGTTGACTTTGTCTTTCATCCTTTCAGGTTCAATAAATTAAGTACCAGTTACACACTAGGGTCGATGTAATTGACTTAACCCCTTTATCTGTCCTTGTTTGTCCCCTCTATGTTTAGCCCCTTGTGGGCAATAAAGAAATAAGAAAGTCAGAGGAAGGGATTTACAAACCACAGAAATATAAAGAAAGATACTTATTAAACTTAAATATTTATGGTGTTTAATACATCCTACACATGACAATGCTTGATTTCAGCAAGAACATCTATTGATAAAACTGTGTCTAAAATTATGATACTGAACTCTGTAATATATCGATGGTTGCTAACTGTGTATCATCATTTCACCATCAAGGGACCAATGGTAGCATACTATTAGTTCCACTAGTATGCACTTTTCATACATTCTTAGTGCCCTGGGCAAGCCATTATACAGCATCTAGTGGTGAAGCTCCAGCTTGGGAATTCAGGAGAAGTTTTAGGGAGTATTCTAACCAAGTATTCTAGGTCTATTCTAACCAAGGGGGGTAGTCGAGGACCCTAGTTTTGGGTCAAATAGCAGATGATGGTCTAGTGTCTAAAACATACATGGTCTGGAAGGGAGCTGGCCTCTAGACATGTGATGCATGTTAGTATATGAACACAGATACACAAGTGATACTGTCCCCCCAGTATCACTTGATAACTGATGTTGGTGTGTTTACGTCCCTGTAACTTAGCGGTTCGGCAAGAGAGTTCGATAAAATAAGTACTAGGCTTACAAAGAATAAATCCTGGGGTCGATTTGTGTGACCAAAGGCGGTGCTCCAGGATGGCCACAGTCAAATGACTGAAACAAATAGAAGAATAAAGGAATATATTTAAATATACATCAAGTTACATACTTGTTAAAAGTTTCGTTTTGGTCATCATTGAAAAGTACACTGATCCCCAAAAGAAAAGCACAGAGGCCTTGGACAAGTTGTTCTAGTTCTTCTCCTTCAGATGCTGAAATCTGAGCAATCAGCTTAAATAGCAGTTAAGGTGAATTATAAAATACATTTATGATGAAGTGAATTTAGATGCCTTTTTTGAAAGGTTTAACACTATGGTTGTAGTCAGATTTGAACTTGTGGTCATGTGGTCAGCTGTCTAGTATCTTAACCTAACACAAACACATACATGCATACAGACAAGCACATGCTGTGAGAATTGTTTTGTTTTAAAACTCCAGTTAATAAAATACAAGATTATCACAATTTCAAGTCTCAATAAATATCTGGTAAACATTACACATAAAATGTGATGTTACTTAGACAAAAATAATTAATAATTAACTTCAAATGTGTAGTAGCATATAATTCTTTGCCTCATTAAATTAGGAGACAATATATATCTCTATACATGTTACAACTGATATTATATGCAAATTTTGTATTGTTTGTAAAGTATGAGCACATCCAAGTAATTGCTCAAATTTCTTCAATCAAAAATTTTGATCTCAGCTTGAAAACCTTGTGTGCACAAATTTTTTTACTTTTGTGCATTAGTTGTAAAATGAGTGCATGCATACAAGTGCACAGCTTAGAGGAAAAACTAATTATATGGCGTATAGTGTAGTATCATTTGCAAAAATGTTTGCAAGGCACCAGCAGGCCTCAAGTGACACATTCATGTCCATAGAAAATAATTAACACTTTATTTTACTGAACCCTCTTTTGTTGTCCACGATAAGAGAATCCATTATATATATATATATATATATATACATCATCATTTAATGTCTATTGTCCATACTGGCATGGGTTGGACGGTTTGACCAGGGCTGGTAAGCTGGAAGCCTGCACCAGACTCCAGTCTGATTTGGCATGGTTTCTGTGGTTGGATGCTCTTCCTAATGCCAACCACTCCGAGAGTGTAATGCCTGCTTTTACATGCCACTGGCACAGGTGCCATTTGTGTGATACCAGTATCTGCTATGATTGCAATTCTACTTGGCTTGATGGGTCTTCTCAAGCACAACATAATGCCAAAGGTCGCGGTCATTGCCTTCATGAGGCTCAACACTCAAAAGGAGCTCAGCCACTTTGCCTCTGTGAGGCCCAATGCTCAAAAGGTGCTTTTAACGTGCCAGTTACATGACATCAGCATCAGCCATGACTATGACTTCACTTAGCTTGACAGGTCTTCTCAAGCACAGTATATCACCAAAGGTCTCAGTCACTTGTCATCACCTCTGTGAGGCCCAAAGTTTGAAGATCATGCTTCACCAACTTGTCCTACGTCTTCTTGGGTCTACCTCTAGCATAGATTCCCTCCACAGAGATTGGCACTTCTTTACACAGTTGTCTTCATCCATACACATCACATGACCATACCAATGCAGTCATCTCTCTTGCACACCACATCTGATGCCTCTTATGCCCAACTTTTCTCCCAAGATGCTTACACTCTGTCGAACATGCACACTGACATTGCACATCCAGCAAAGCATACTGGCTTTATTTCTTTCAAGCCTATGCATGTCCTTGGCTGTCACAGCCCATGTTTCCCTGCCATAAAGCCACAGGCATCATACAATCTTTCTTTCACTCTGAGAGAGAGGCCCTTTGTTGCCAGCAGAGGCAGGAGCTCTCTGAACTTTGCCCAGCCTAATCTTATTCTCACAGCTACGCTCTTTGAGCATCAACCTCCACTACTAACTTGGTCACCTAGATAACAGAAGCTATCTACTACCTCTAGCTCAAGGTCATCAGTATAGAGGAGCTCCCAGGGGCAGCCTGTCTTAAATTCCTCTGTTATTGGCTGGAGGACTATGACGAACGAGAGAGAACTGAGGACCAATCCTTGGTGAGACCTTACTTGTACCCTGAATTCTTCGCTGTACTCGCTGCCAACCCTCACCTTACTGGTAGCATCCCTGTACATGGCTTGTACAGCTCTCACCGACCACTCGTCTATCCCTAATTTCCACATTAACCACCAGATAAGGGATTGTGGGGACCCTGTCAAAGGCTTTATCCAAGTCAACAAAAGCCAAATACAGAGATTTATCTTTAGCTATGTATTTCTCCTGCAGCTTCCTTACTAGAAATATAGCATCGGTGGTACTTCTCCTTGGCACAAAACCAAGCTGCATCTCATCTAGACTAACTCTCACCCTAATTAGTTTGACTATGACTCTCTTCATAAGTTTCATCAACTGATCCAACAATTTGATACCTCTGTAATTTCACACACACACACATTAAAACAAAGACTGTATGTATGCATGATACTTTTACATACATTTGGTCTAAGTAACTTGGAATTATCAGGGTATATTCAATTAGTTGATGCAAGTTTCATAAAAGGATACATAAGGCACATTAGCTGTATTGCAAAGAAAATGAGTAACAGCAATAGAACAGTCAGATAACCAGCCACACAGTAACATTAAAAGTCCAATGCGTGTCTGAATTTTTCCACCCTGAAAATACACAAATTTAACAATGATATTTTAACAATGTAGACAGTTTGATAATAATAATTATGCATTAAACATATATTCATTTACATTGCCAAGTCATTATATATAATGTTATGAACAGTCTCAATCTTTCACCATGTCTTTCTGTTAATCATTTCCCAAATGTGAAATATCAGAAAGGAATCCTTTGGTGTTAGTAGTTTTGATTTTCGTTTCAGTTCATCACTTTTATCACACTTGTTACAACAGACACTGTTGTCACTAGTAGAGATATACTGTCACTACAGAGTCAGAATGCCGTCATCACTGATACAGTACACTGTCATTGAAAACACTATCATTGTTTGAAATGGATATCATAACAATATCTTTTATATCAAACATAAAAGACAAAATACTTTTCTGTTTATATGGATCAGAAGAAATTTGTGAAGGCAGATTTTCTACAGCCAGATACCTTTCCTGTTGCTAACCCACACCTGTCTCCAAGTAAGATAATAGTTACCCATGACCAGACATGATTTAACAGAAGACTGGAAAGGAAGAACTCTGGTTACATGACAATATATATATATATATATATATATATATGTATATGTATATGTATATATATATATATATATATATATATATATATATATATATATATATATATATGTATATGTATATATATATATATATATATATATATATATATATATATATATATATATCATCATCATCATCATCGTTTAACGTCCGCTTTCCATGCTAGCATGGGTTGGACGATTTGACTGAGGACTGGTGAAACCGGATGGCAACACCATATATATAATTTCATTCAGCTTCTGTCAATCAAATCCACTCACAAGGCATTGGTCAGCCCAAGAGCTATAGTTCTACGAAGTGGGACTGAACCTGAAACCATGTGGTTGAGAAACAAACTTCTTACAGTGCAGCCATGCCTGTGCCTACATAAATATTTCTGATTTATTTTTTCATTGAAAATCGATAGTTCTTGATTTCTCTTGGAACCATAAGTTCTTGTGAGTTGAAACACTGGTCTCAATCATCAAAAATGTACAATAATTAGGATGTGTAATTGATAAAATACAATGCATCCCTCCTCCTTGTCATTATTGTCATCCTCATCCTCCATTTCCTAAACAGTAGTCTTTATTATGCAAGAGAAATTTTGCACTCAGCACTGATCAATCTGTTATGGCTATTGATGCCTATTCATAGCAAGATCAGCAGCTTCATTAAATCTACATCTGACAAGATCATTATTAACTTGTAAAAAGTATGTCTTTCACAGAGATCCTCTAAAAATGATAATGCTCTGTTATTTGCTTTTTGTGATTCAAAAGTGTGGCCAGTGGTATATTTGTGGCCAGTGGTACATTTGTGGCCAGTGGTATATTTGCCAGCATCAGAGAACAAATTCCTTACAACTTTTAATTCAATGTCTGAGTCAAAGTTTATCATTCAAATAACAATTATGTTTCTTGAATAAAATTTAGGTAGTTAACCAAATTACATTGCATGTTTATATAAATATCTTCAATACAACGTAGAAATGAGAGAAAAGTTTTCAAATTTTGTTCAACTTACTTGTGCCAACATGTTACAGCATTGTTGTAACAAAGATACTGGTGGATTACCAAGACTTGTAGCCAACTGTACTCTAAGTAATTGTTCTCGTTGTGTATTGTTCTCTAAAATGGCATGCAGGAGAGCAACTGAAGCAAACCAGTTTGATAATGAGTCGCCACTGAACAAGCCACCACACAGAAGCTGTCCAGCTGTGATGGTATTCACTGAAATAAACAGAAAATGAAAGTGATTAAGAATCTGGCCACAAACACATTGAATATCAATAGTTATACAGTTGTCATGTCAGTTGGGTAAAGGTATTAGTTGCGATATTCTGTAGTAATTACACACCACTATACAGAAATCATATAGTTTACTGGACCCATCAACCAGTTTAGAATATAATACAAACTATTTACAAGATGTTGACTTAATATGAAATAAACTTCCTCTCCATTTTAACGTACTCAAACACACCATAAATTACTTTTCTTCCATACATTGTCTTTTTATAGTTTAACAATAAAGAATAAATTATCTTGTAATTTACAGATACACAAGAGCAAACACTCCTGTTACTTTCATCTGTCAAACTACTTTTATCTGACAAACTA
This sequence comes from Octopus bimaculoides, assembly GCF_046866305.1. Lineage (NCBI taxonomy): Eukaryota > Metazoa > Mollusca > Cephalopoda > Octopoda > Octopodidae > Octopus > Octopus bimaculoides. The sequence goes on from NC_142931.1 coordinate 129,523,815, forward strand.
AAAGGGTAAGTTGTAGAGCTATATTTGAAGTAGAACACAGTGTTATTTTATAACACATGCATTCTCACTTTAATAAAAGAGATTTCTAGAAATAATATACTATCCCAAACTGCAGAGATATGGTATAGTTAAAAAGGAAGATACATTGTAACTCTCATTTAGAAGTTGTTTGAATAATATAACACTGTGAAGCAGTCATATAATGTAACATCTTTTAGTAGACATATGTAATTGTTATATAAACAAATATTGATCTGTTATAACATGGCAATGAAGATAACTATCAAGACTTGTAGACAGTCTCTGTATTGTTTACATATTGAAGGATCGAATAGCAAATTACATGATAAAAGTAAAGGTTGAACAAAATATAACTAAAAATCTGAAATATAGTGGTGCAATTGGGGTACAGTGTCTGAATTGTAGGATGGAGGTATTAGTGTGGGATAATAACATAATACACTAATAATACACTACAGTTTTAGTGAAGGGGGAAAACAACAAGAATAAATAAAAGGCTATAAAATTGGGAGAATGGAAGTCTTTCTTTACAAAACATAAAGAAATAAAAAGGATAAAGTAGGAAATAAAATTATAAAACAAGTGGTCAGTAAACATGACTGAGAGATGCGGATGTTGGTGCCAAAAGGTCATCGGGTGGAAACATGGAGACAAAATTCAACATATGAATGTAAAATACCGTGATTGCTTCTCTCACCATCAGCAGTTGTGGGTAGAAGTGTTTGCACAATCTGAGATTGGCCAACTTCATTCTTGAATAAGAAAGACTGGAAGCAGTAGAGAACAGCACATCGTAGGACAAAAGGTTGTTTTTCATTCACCATAGACATCAACAGAACCACAATGGCAGGTCTATAATAGTATAGAAAATAAAAAACATTTTATGTATTAACTCTAATTTAGATATCTAAAATATAATAATAAACTTGGTAAGTTTCAATAAGTGCTCATTTACAAATTACAACAGAATTCAATACGACAGGCAAAACAAAGTTAAAGAGTAGAATTTTCCACTACTGGACCGAAACAGTAAAAATTACATAGATCAATGGCAATTGAAAACACAGTAGTCAGATATAAAATCAAATGTTCAATAAAAGCAATGAAAGTTACCTAGGTGGTTTTGATGGTGCCATCACAGATGCAAAAAACTCTTGGTTGGCTAAGTTTCCTCGAATTATTTCAGACACAGTATTAATGGTCTGGAAAAAATAAATGTTATTTTAGTATCATAACAAATAAAAAAATTTATAGTGTATCTAATTTATAAACTCATGAATATATTTAAATATTCACATTACAACATTTGAAGTAGTCTAAAATTATAGTACAGGGTGTCCACAAAGTTTGGGTACATAGGGATTAATACATACTTTAAGAAATTATTATGTTATGATTTTATTTACTCCATGTACCCAGACTTTGTAGACACCCTGTAGACTATAAAGAAATAAAATGGATGCTAATATGAGGATATAAACAGTTGCAAACAACTGTAATTAAAAGAGAAAATTCCTACTATTGCTTTGGAATTTAGTTTCTCAAATAGTCACAGAATCAAATAAATATTTAGTTAAACACAGTTGAAAATGTTACAATTAGTAAAATAATTAACCACACTTTCAGTGAATAAATAAAGTAAGGATGGTATTAAGGATATTTTAGACCATACCGCTGTTAGGACATCTGCCGGAACACCACTGGCCATTAGTATAGTACATAACTGCTTCAACAAATCTGAAATCACAGAAACAAATATGTAAAATAAGGAAAACAGTATCTACAACAAGAAATTATATGCATGTTTGTGTGCATGTGTGTATTCATGTATGTACATATGTATATACACAAACATGTATGTATGTATGTATATATGTATGTATGCATGCATATAAGAATTATTATGTCAATTCCAAATATTTCAATAAAGTTCTCATATATCCTTATAACAATCATAAGATAGCAGGAGTATTTCTACCCATACATCCACATATGCTAACATTGAATTTTAATATAGTTTCTATATTTTAAATTAGGATCCACACTGATATTCAATATCCCACCCATCTGGCATATCTAATGTCCATGCAACCTTATAAATACAGTAAATCCCTCTTTCTACCCAATAGTTGTAAACAACCTAAGTCAAACCTCAGAGTAGACTGTCTATTTTTGATATAATATATGTATAAAACATTACAAATGCTAGGTCTCTCAATTTCTGATGATCTCTCAGTCACCTACCATATATAATAGTGGCAAAACTGCACCTAAAAGTCTATTACATTGATCTCAATGTTCAACTGGTATTTCTTTTATTGACCCTGAAAGGGTGAAAGATAAAGCTGACCTTGGTGGAATTTGAACTCAGAATGTAAAGACAGATGAAACACTGCTAAGCATTTTGCCCAGCTTACTAACGATAAAAGAAAATAACAATAATAAGTTAACTTACTGCAGGAGTTCATAACTTTCTGACAAGCTGCTGTTTGATTGAGTGGGTTGTTAGGAGAGACGAGGGTTCGGACTAGCTATAGAACAGGAAAGAATGGACATATTAGCATGCACAAGTACCATTATTATAAAGACACCAGTGAATTGACAAAATGGATTCAAAATAGTTTAGCGAATTGGGAGAGAGAGTGCATTTTGATCAAAGCAAACTGCTGTTTGGACAAAAGGAGTAATATATATTAGATAAGGTGACAGAGACAAATTGAGATAATCTTGGTTAATATATGGTTTAACCAAGTAATGCTAATCTGATGTTCCCAGTCTCAAGGTCAGAATAACATTTCATATATATATATATATATATATATATATATATAGAAACTATGCCAAATCAGATTGGAGTCTGGTGCAGCTCCCCAGCTGGCCAGTTCTGGTCAAACTGTCCAACCCATGCCAGCATAGACAACACACGTTAAATGATGGTGGTGATGATGATGATACACATACATATCTCCTCATATATAACAATAACATTCTACTTTTGAACTGTTATGCCAGTATTTGAATTTTAAATGAGTGTATATACATATATACAAACATATAGGTCTTATCTAAATATGCATAAACATACATAGCTTCTATACTGAAGGACTGAGACAACACTTTTGTGATTGTAATATATACATGTGACAACTCTAAATGGTTGACTTGAGGTAGGCTTTATATTTGCTTTCACAGCTCATTGCATGCAATCTTGTGATTTCCTCATTTTTATTTTTACCTGTTGGATCTGGAAGAAGAGGCAATAATCATGGCCTTTGCTGGCCCTGCTATATTGGTGAGATTAATACCTTTAATACTTCTCTTGACACTTTGTAAGTCAACACCAGCATGAGAAAAGAAGGAATCCCAGAAGGACAGTGTTCTCAGAAGGAAAGATTGGGTTTAGTGTTTAATGCAGATCCTGAGTTGGGGTGGAGACAACAAGAGTAATGACTGGAAGAGAGATGAGTGGCATGGAAATGCTTGAGTGGAGGTGTTATGAGCTTAATTAGCTCTGAGAAGTAGAGGCGATTATAGCAGCAATAGAAATAGCTGAGAAAGAGATTATAGTGGATTATACTGATGATGCAGTTCATACAATTTATATTCTCAGACATTCTCTAAACAATACCAACCCACTCAACATCATCAGAGGCAATGAAACTGGAGAGTGGTGCCAAAATCAGCCACTTCAAGTCAAAAGCTGACAATGGGGGCACTCTGCAGCATAAGCTCTGTGTGTGTGTGTGTGTGTGTGTGTGTGTGTGTGTGTGTGTATACTCTTTTTACTCTTTTACTTGTTTCAGTCATTTGACTGTGGCCATGCTGGAGCACCGCCTTTAGTCGAGCATATCGACCCCAGGACTTATTCTTTGGAAGCCTAGTACTTATTCTATCGGTCTCTTTTGCCGAACCGCTAAGTTACGGGGATGTAAACACACCAGCATCGGTGGTCAAGCGATGGTGGGGGGACAAACACAGACACACAAACACATATACATATATATATATATATATATATACATATATATATATATATATACATATATACGACGGGCTTCTTTCAGTTTCCGTCTACCAAATCCACTCACAAGGCTTTGGTCGGCCCGAGGCTATAGTAGAAGACATTTGCCCAAGGTGCCACGCAGTGGGACTGAACCCAGAACCATGTGGCTGGTAAGCGAGCTACTTACCACAAAGCCACTCCTGCACCTATATATATATATATATATATATATATATATATATATATATATATATATATATAATCATCATCATCATCATTTAATGTCTGCTTTCCATGCTAGCATATCTGGATGGTTGTACATTTACAGATTTTTATTAATCTGGAGAATCTACAAGAATAGATGCAAGCGCTAATTTATAAAAACATGTGACATATTAATAAAAATCTGTAAATGTACAACCATCCAGATATCTGAGTACCTTATTACCTTATTATTTTTTCTAATATATAATTCCTGTACATCACCTCCAAACCTTCTAATATATATATATATATATATATATATATATGTGTGTGTGTGTTTATATGTTGTGGTTTAATCCTTGGTTAGCTCTGATCCAACAGATCTATGATCAACAGCATTTCACATGTGGCTCTCTCTGATCTTTTTTCAGGTATAATATATCTGAGAATAGGTTGTTATATGTTGTCTTTCTCTTTTAATATGATATGGTGTGATGAGGGAGATTTGGGTGCTATTTCTAGCAAGTCAAATGACCATGTAGTAAACAATGTTCTTTACTTATCATAGACTATTTTACTGTATGATGCGTAGGTAAAAGGTAGTCATTAATGGAGGAGACTGAAAAAGATGTATGAAGAAGTAGTGAAGTTATACTGAGATGATTGTCGGTATACTGTATAGCAAACATTTCCAACCCACTGCAGTAAGGAAAAACAGATGCTGGTAATGACATGAGAAAAGAAAAATAAATGTTAAAAAAATAAAAGTACAATTTAATTTATTATTTACAACAAGCATGTGTATTTACTGTTTCCAAATTCAGGTAAAAAAAAAAAAAAATCAGTCAACAAGAACATACAGAGAAACAACAATAATTCTCTATCAATACTATACTTAGCACTGTAGCCATTAGCTATATGCTCTATCACCTTAAATGATGCTTTAAAGCTAAGTCCATTATAAGAGTTAACTCCAAACACTAGCCTTTATTTGTTTGCTGTGGAAATGTTGGTTGTAGAAACTGTAACAAATGAAGTTAGATTTTATTAGTATTTTGTTGCATCACAGGAAGTTCATTATGCCAATAAACACCTGCATAAGTTCTATTTCACTTCTTTATTTAACCAATTAACTAATTGATTGTTTAATTAATTGCTCAGGCAATCAATCAATTCGCTAGGTTTGTTAAAATCCTTTTGTTGCTATTCATGACCTTATCAATGACATGCCCTCCCTACTCCGGGTCTGCCTGTCTCCTTGATGGTGATGAATGATGATGAAAACACTCTGACAGACTTAGCTGACTGAGTGATCAAACAATTAATCAAACAATCAATTAGTTAATTAGTTAACCAACTGATAAATAAATAAATAATAAAGAAGTTAAAGAGAACCAGTGTATGTGTTTATTATTGGCATAATGACTATCTCAAGATACAGCAAAATATGTTTGAACACATGAGTTTACATCAAGAATCTTACAAACCATTTACAAAAATGAAATATCATTATTAGTATTTTTAATTGTATGGCACATTTCTTTAAATAAGAGAGAAAGAGAGAGAGAAAGAGAGGTGGGTGTAACAGAATTTACCTAGTTCAAGACTGACACAACAGAAACATAATCAAATGATATACTGAATCTTATTGAACATGAAAATTTGAACAATAAAAAACTATTAGATGTGTGTGTGTGTGTGTGTATATATATATATATATATATATATATATTGATAGAAAAGGTAAGACAACAAAAGAAAGAAAGAGACCTCGACATTATGTAAATTGAGAAATTTATCTGTAAATAATATGTGACAATTATTTGGTAGCCATGATAAAACTCCGAGTTTCAGATGTCGGGGCGGAAACCCACGCCGCCATCTCTTCAGGTATCTGGGCATCGAAAAGTGCTATGAAAATGACCGTTAAACAAAGGGAAATTACTGTGTGATTGACCATTATTAAGACAAAAGAGCTATTAGAATGACCACTAACTTTGTGTATATGTGTGTGTGTGTGTGTGTGTGTGTATATACAAAGTATGAGGGTTTAGCTTACAGGTGATCTAAATGATTAGGTATGCTAGGTTAGTGTTGTAACGGATTACTAGGGCTCCAAAGTTATAGCCGAGACGGTAGTTACGGAGCCATTGTAGATTTCCGATGCAGCAGATATATAATTGTTAAAGGGGACAACAAACGTAAGGCAAGGTAAACATCTCAAGTCATATATATTATTATTACTGGAAAAAATTTTTTTTTACCAATAATAATGTATATGACTTGAGATGTTTGCTTTGCTTTAATGCTTGTTGTCCTCTTTAAGAAATGTATGTGTGTGTGTGTGTGTATATATATATATATATATATATATATATATATACACTCTCTGAGTGGTTGGCGTTAGGAAGGGCATCCAGCTGTAGAAACTCTGCCAAATTTAGATTGGAGCCTGGTGTTGCCATCCAGTTTCACCAGTCCTCAGTCAAGTCGTCCAACCCATGCTAGCATGGAAAGCAGACGTTAAATGATGATGATATATACATATATATATATATATATATATAGAGAGAGAGAGAGAGAGAGAGAGAGAGAGAGAGAGAGAATCAAAAAGATTTAAAACCAAGTGGAGATAATGGAAACAAAAGATAATAAAATTATGTTTGGAGGCAAGTAACAAAACACAACAGACACAATGTTCAGATGATAGTAGAAAAGAGACAAAAATGAGAAAACTGAGATAAATTCACTCTAAAATACATCAACAAAGATTCTATTGAAACTTACACTATAATACTGGTGTCCCTTTAGATAATACACTGAATCTGTTGGCATACATGTTCAGAGTATAATAAGACCTGTTACTGAAGAACCCTACGTCAGTCCTGATAGAGCTGACTTATCATTACAGATGTTCCAACCCCATTTTTGTATACCTCCAGAACAACACTATCTAATGCATTCTTCTTTTTTAAAGACGACAGAGAATTTGGCTACAATTTTTAGCAGATCAAGTGATTATAAAATTTTCCCTCATTAGTTTCACAATTAAGACATTATGATACAGGAGACTGAAAAGATGACTATTTCTCCTCTGAATTCTCTCGCACCATCTCCAACACTTCCGTCACCTTTCTCGACATTTCAGTCAACATACACCACTTCACTCTCACCACGTCCATACACTACAAACACACCGACTCACACTCATGCCTCAACTTCTCCTCCTTCCACCCTACCCACACCAAACTCTCCATCCCCTACTTCTAATTCCTCCATCTGCACAGGCTCTGCAGTGACAACCATGACCTTGAAACTCAGCCTCAACTTATGGCTCATCACTTCATCCTTCATGGATATTCCCTCACCACTATCCACACTGCCCTTGTCAGAGTACGTTCTGTAGACTGTGTCTCTGCAATCTCCCTCTGCACCCATGTTAAACAGGGTGATGGGTTAAGCCTAGTATCTAAGTAGGCCATGGAGGGATTTGAACTTGGAATGCAAAAACTGGAACAAATATCACAAAGCATCCAGTGGACCATCCTTACAGTTCCACCAATCTACTGCCTGCGATTAGTACGTTGTTATCAACACTGAAAGAATGGAAGGCAAAATTGACCTCTGTCACAATACTGCAAGATCAGATTCATTTCTGTGTTCCATACTTAATATTAAGAAAAGGTGGTGCGTTGGACAAAATGCAATATAGCATTGCTTCTGGATCTTTATGTTCTGAGTTCAAGGTGGTGAGCTGGCAGAATAATTAGCATGTCAGATAAAATGTCTAGCAACATTTCTTCTAGCTCTTTACATTTTGGGTTTAAATTCTGCTGAGGTCAACCCTGCATATCTGGGTCAACAAAATTAATACCAATCAAATATTGAGACCCATGTAATCAACTTTCCCTTCCCCATCAAAATTGTTGGCATGGCGCTAAAAATTAGAAAGAATATGAAACATTAACTGATTAAGAGATTGAAGTTGTCTCCCCTGGTTTTTTTTTTTAATTACTCAAATTAGTCATCTAGATAATTAATATTTTTCATCACTAAGGGTCTAATTTTAATGAAATTCTGAGTTTACTACATCAAATACATAAATACATCAGAACCCACGTTACTATTAAGTATTCATGTAAGAGGTACCCTGTGTAATTTTCCCTGCATGTGTATTAATGATCCAGGTTGCATCTTTTTATGTCAAAGAGGCTGGATCGTTGGCTACAAAACTAGCACCACCATTAAGCTTAACTTCAGAGAAGGGTAGCTAGAAACTCAGCAGAACTAATAACAAGACCTGTCAAAAGGACAGATGAACCTTGAGTCGGTTCAATGATTATCTAGCAACAGCACAAATATATATCACCATCATCAGCAACATCCATTTTCCATGCTGGCATGGGTTGGACAGCTTGACAGGAGCTGGTAAGGCCAAGGGATGCACCAGGTTCCATAGTCCATTTTGGCTTGGTTTCTACAGCTGGATGCCCTTCCAAATGCCAACCACTTTACAGAGTGTATTGGGTGCTTTTTACATGGCACCAACCTTGTCCTTTTTTCCATGGTGGCATGGGCTAAATGGTTTAACAAGAACAGACAAGCCAGAGGGCTTAGCCAGGTTCTATGATATTGCATGATTGGCCTTCATTGGAATTTTAATTATAGCTAAGGCAATACTTATTTTAAGGTTTCTAGTTTAAGGAGGTTGTGTTGCATAGAATCACACACACACACACACACACAAATAGCTCAATTCTAGTTTGTTTTGCATGAAAAAATAAAGGTAATAGTCTTCTAATAATTGGCATAACTATAACAAATGATTACAATATCATGAAAAAGCAATCAGAAAAATTTAGAAATTACATGTCATAACTTTAGAACTAAGAAATGTTTTCCACCATTCTATTTGTAATTGCTACAACTTGATTGACACAACTGCAGTGAAGTCATTGACAGTTATCTCTATCCACACAAACCATAATGATATCTGTTAGGCAGCTGACGATGGGAATATATATTTGTTTTATTTGTCTGTGAATCTTTTATATCTTGAGGTCTGTTGTTGTATATTGTCTTTCATTATTGTCGGTTTATGGTAGTTTTGTTGTTTGTATTATAAAATACGTTGATTTTGCATGACTCTCCTTCATTAGGATTCTAATTATGGCTAGGGCAATACTTATTTTAGGGTTTCTAAATCTTCATAATTTGCAGATGTCTACAACAAAAAATACTCCATTCCTTGTATTATGAGGAAATTTTGATTTTGAAATATTACTCTGATATTTGTCACAATTGTGATAGTTATTTCAATCCCAGAAACTAAGATCGAGTGATAAACATTGCAATAACAGTGTTTTGATTATGCATATATAGAATAAAAAAATACTGGTGCTTAACAAGAAGGTAATAAATTAGAGAGCAAAAAGCAAGTGAAGCACAAATGGTTGTGGTGAGAGAGAGAGAAGAAGAAGAAGAGGGCAGACATAGAAAGAATACAAAGAGAATAAAGTGTAAAACAACTAAGTAGCAAAGAAATAAAGAGAGTGAAGAAGTTGATGTTACAAGACTTAAAAAAGGCAAACCACACATGATCTTCCATTGATAGAATACAAAATAAATAATGAATACATACATCACTGGAAGTCTGCTTAAATATAGCGTGATGCAAAATTTATTAACTTATTCCTGATGTCTATGTTACCATTTTTCTATATCTATGGAACATTTGTCCACAGCAGAGATTAATCTTCAAGAATAATAAAAGCCATAGATTAAAAAAAAAATCAAAAAAGTCATGATGCATGAGATATTAAGTTCCTAATTAAAAATAGACAACTTAATCTGAATTTAGTTCAGCAGAATGAAAGTAGTTAATGACAAAACTTAAAATTAAAAAATATATTTATTTTTATTGCTGCAGTAATTGTTTTAAAAATCCATCCGAAGTTTTTTTTTTTTTGTTATAAAACAATACACATTGAAAATCGATGTGGTTATTGCTACTGATGTTTGTTACCATGAAGAAGAAATGTGTACAATAATAACTAACAGCATGTGCAGTTTTAAAGAGTGCATCCAAAGCTGCTGAACAAGTGGTAAAAATGAGACGGGGGAAACAATAGATTACTTGTGTGATTAGTCAAAAGAGAAAATGAAACAAGATCGTTATTAGATAACAGCAAAAAAAAAATATATATATATATATATATATATATAGCAACAATAATTTGGAAATGTGGAAGTTCAGTTTCAAAGAATAGACAAATAATGACTAACTATTGAGAGAAGTCGCTAAAGAGAAGAGAATGGTAGATAGAAAGATAAAGGAAAAGCAAAGATAGAGATAGAAATGATAAAGGTTAATGAAGGTTTTTTTTATGGTATTTTTACTTAATTGGATAACGTTTTAGATGAACAATAATATAGCATGCTTTATGACATTTAATTTTATTCAGCAACACATTCTAACTGATCTCATACACCAGATATATATATATATATATATATATATATATATATATATATATACACACACATATATTATTTCCAACCATGTTGTTGAGGGTCAGAAGTGAACTCAGTGATTTACTGTAGAAAAAACTGCAAATCAAAATGCAATGGAGAATCAGACCAAATTCGATGATATGAGATTATGATAAGGTTATCAAGATGAATCTTTTTAAAACTATCATTGAAGTTAAAATTATATAGGCTATAACTAATAAATATTTAATCAAATAGGATTAGAGTGGATGAGACCAGAAAGTAATAAATAAGAGAGAAGATAGAATGAAACATGAGAAATAAAGACATTACCAAAAGTTAAAATCATTATATATTATAGCAATGAAGGTTCCTCTCGCTGGTGTGATATATTAACTGCACAAATTATGAAACAGTGCTTTGCACTGACTGTACAGTTAATCTATCACAAGTTGGCCCAATATTACCAAAATACCCTATGTATGCATGTAGTGTGCTGGAACTTGTCAGAATTTGGTAGGAAAGGAAGTTGGTACATATAGACACATACATGGGAGGGGCAAAAGTAGCCACATGCATCATCACCAAGCAGATTCTCAAGAATTTGAAGAGAGACAAAAAATGTGTTCCAGTGATAGCTAGACAAAGCAAGCGAGTAGCTGCAGACAGGTGACAAATTATTTTAGTGGGTGGTCACCATTTGGCTTTAAATATATTCATTCTATATATATTTATATCTAATAATAATTTATTTACTTTGGGTTGGAACAATTAAGTAAGAAAGTTCTTCATTGGTTATGATGATTGAATCAAGTAAAAGAAATTATAATAACTAATAACAATACTATTTAAGAAATAAGTATTTGTAAAACTATATTTTTATCATTATTATTATTATTATTATTACATTATCATGTTTATGTTTCATCAATGAATTCTTCATCACAGCAGAAAAATGATTGGTTTTATAAGGTGAAAGAGAAAGTGGAAAGAAAAAAGGGAATTACATCATCTCAACAGATGAAATGATCTAAATTTGATGTGTTGGATCTTTTTAGTTAGAGAGTTTTAATTCAATTTAATAAGGAATAGATTAGGTAACTTCATTCTTTAACGTATTAGCATATATCAAACAGTGTTATATTGGTACAGATATATCAAATATATGCCTGTTGTTAGAGGAAGAAATATGAACTGCACATCTGGTACCAGGTATTAGGAGCTGAAGAGACATTTTAATGACTGATTAAATCAGTCTTGATATAATTTAGGTGTGCATGTAATTTAGTGTGGTAGACATGATTGTGTGTTTAAGAAGGGTTTGATTCTATTGTACAGCACCTTGGGCAAGAATCTTTTACGATAGCCTCAGGTTGACCAATGCTTTGTGAGTGATATTTGGTATACAGAAACTGTGCAAAAAAAGACTGATGTGTGTGTGTGTGTGTGTGTGTGTGTGTGTGTACACACACACATATATATCAATTGTCAATAATCTGAATTTTGTGTCAAACAAAAATAACTTGTGATATTTAGTCCACCTGAACTACATACACAGACACTCCCTTTGTTTGTCACTCTCTTGGCATTAGAAATGTAATGAACCTGTGATAAGTCCATTGGAAAACTATAACAAATGATGCAATTGTACACAAAAATTATAGAAGAAAATAAAATAAATAAATTGATAATGGCTACAATAAATTGATAACTGTCCACCCAAGTAGACAGTTACTATAGTAGGTAGTCACTACTGCTAATTACTATACTTTTTGCAGCATAATTATATTTGAGTTATCTGCCTTCTTGATATAGTGAAACAATGGTAAATTAGGTCAGCTTTAAAATCAATGGTATTACAGAATGACCAGAGATATGAAAAGCATTGTGAAATACAATGCTTGCAAAGTTAAGATGTTGGACTATTATACTTCTTAAGTGCTTACACTCAATAATCACAAAATGTAGAACATTATTACTGTTCTCAGATCCTACTGTTTATTTTATTAACTACACACATAGTGCTAGTTCAAACCACATAACAGTTATTGTAGTGAACCCCTGAACAAAGCTTGTTCTAGTTTACCTTAGATAATAGACATCGGTTTCACTCATTACTCCATTGTTGAATGGTATGTAGCAAGAACATCCAGCAAGAAAACAATTACTCAAATAACAAATGATCCAACCCATCTTTGCTAGTATAGGAAAATGAGCATTAATAATTGAAGTAATTGAAGAGAGAGAGAGAGAGAGAGAGTTTTCTTTGAGGGCTCAGCAAACACCAGAGCCAGAAGCAGTTATAAAGCTGGAAGTTGAAAAGCTATAATTCTCTTAGATAGCAGAGATGTTAGAAACTTAAGGGTGAATAAGAATAAAACTAGTTATTTTGATATGTGAATGTTATCTGAGATAACTGTCATGACAGCAAAATTTTTCAAAGCAGATGCAATTGAGGGAAAAAAACTACAGAGAACTGTAAAGAATAGACAGTACTTGTAGTGGAGACAATAATTGCTAAGTTAGTGTAGGACAGAATTTAGATGTCATGCAGTTTAGGCTTGTATCAAGTTCAAAGGGTCAAATGAAACAGTTACTAGAAGAACTACAATACAGGAATCTAAAACAAAAAGTACTGAAGTGAAGACAGAATAGCTAATAATGAACTCAATACTATTGCATTTGCAATGCGCCTAATGTTTGTACAAGAAGTATAGTAATGTTAGCTAAAGTCAGAACTAACTTCTAAGATTGCAGTGCTATCAAGTCAGTAGTCACATTGTAATTCATAATAGTTAGAAGACAGAATGTTTACTCTTGTGCTAACTGTATGTTGTACTGTATGAAACTTGAGCAGTAAAATCAAATACCAAAAGCAAACTACCTATAATAGCAGAGAAACAAGAACACAGTAGGTCACATTTAAAATAAAAAGAGTAAATTACTAATTTAAGGGAGATCAAGAAAGTGAGAGTACTGTATAAATAATATATTATTCTAAGTAAATCCCTTTCATGTATTCTGTTTGTATTAACTACTTGACACTGTACAATTGGTGTTTAAACAGCTAAAATTCAGAGGAGTTTTAAAACTCTTCTGCTTTAGTATACTACCCCACCACCCACACTAAAAAAAAACTCAGCTAAAATTATATTTTTAATGAATTCCTTCTTATAAAACTTCATGCTTCATTTGGAATCAACATTTATTGTTTCTATTAAGTTAAAGACAATATAGAAAAGCAAATGCCAGTAATATTAAACTCAGTAGATTGGTTGATATATAAACCTAGCATATAAAACTGAAGAACGGAATAAGTCATAATGGTACACAATAAATCATAATGGTAAAGATTGCACTTCTGCAATCTTTCAGTAATCTCCAAGGTGAGGACAGGACTGAAATATCCCACATCAAGTGCCTGTTACTTGAATGTAAATATATGATTTTCACAGAGTGTCTATAGTGACTGCTTCATGGTAGTCTTGAGGAAAAGCAAAACAAACCCTAAACAAGCTAAAGTACTATTGTAAGAATCTGTTGAATATATCTTGTTGAATTTGACAAAATTTATAAAACTAAAAAATTTAATTTTCTGCCTAAATAAAATGGTTGAAAATATATTTTAATATGGATTTTATAGTGGTACTTTAATTTATGATATGCTAGTAGAAATTATCTTTAAAAACACATCAAGTAGGGAGTAATATAATATGTAAAGTACAACTAAATTATTCGGTAAGTCTGTTACTTAAGAATATATCATTGTTAATGCAGGTGACTTACAAGTACAGAGAGGTGGATAAACAAATCAAAACTAAGAAAACAAAAATGTGTGCAACAAACTTTTGGAAACAATGAATAATGACAGGGAGGATTGTTGAGAAGATGATAACTGAGTGTGGAAAGGAGCATACATGTTGAAAAAGGAAACAACTGTTGCATTCTTCTTTTGTTGATGATAACAGTCATTAACAAAATTCTTTAAGCAATTGTCCAAAACTATTTATGAGATAGCCAAAGCAAGAAATGCTATTTTTTTTAAAACTAAATACATTTGATAAGAAATAATGAGGTATTTAATAATTTGTTATTATATTCGAGCGAGGTCATTGCCAGTGCCGCTGGACTGGCTCCTGTGCAGGTGGCACGTAAAAAACACCATTTTGAGCGTGGCCGTTGCAAGTACCGCCTGACTGGCCTTCATGCCGGTGGCACGTAAAAGCACCCACTACACTCTTGGAGTAGTTGGCATTAGGAAGGGCATCCAGCTGTAGAAACTCTGCCAAATCAGATTGGAGCCTGGTGTAGCCATCTGGTTCACCAGTCCTCAGTCAAATCATCCAACCCATGCTAGCATGGAAAGCGGACGTTAAACGATGATGATGATGATGATACCTAAACTGTATGGTGGTGTTTTGTTCAATTCAATCTCATTTCATAAAAAAGTAGAAATACTTTACTTTTAAAATATCACTTACATTACATATATTCATTCTAAAAATTAAGTAGAAATATATCTAACGTAGATACAATCATAATTACTTATATTTTCAAAACAACTGAATCGAAACTTATTGTATATAAGCTCAGAATATCCTTGAGGTAAACATTTTATTATTTGAAGTAACATTATGAGTTTATGTTTGTAGAATGAAATTAAGCAATTAAATTTTGGCCATTATCTTTTTATAAATATATTTTTTTGTCATGTCAGTAATATAATAATAATTCCAGGAATTCAGAAACAAATTATTCTTCAAGTCAATAATTCAATGAGAACTTTTAAAAATTTTGTTTAAGAAAATTGAAATTTACAATGAAATTCCTCAATAGTTAGAGTTTAGTGTACTACTATCATAATGATAAGATACATGAAATAAAGAACATTCTAGTGAATTTCAGTTATCAGAATCAACAATAAAGAAGAAAATACAACCTAAAAATGAACAAAGAACAAAAATGAGACATGCATGAATAAAATATTAAAATAATATTAAGGACTGAGGAAAAAAAAAGATGAATAACATGCTTCATGTAATTTGAACAAAAATGTAATTGATGGAATTAAACAATACTTAATGGTAACTGAAACATAAACAGATATGCCAGCTATGTATGTTGATCTATTGCTTTGGTAATATCTACACTATGAGAATATATTAGTATTAACTGCATAGAATTGTTGGGAAAATGTTTTGCAATTGATATCATTTGTTTTTAATAACTTACTTTCAACCATAGAGATTTTTAAAAAATGATACTGTTTTGTCAGTTGTAGGTTCAAGTTCAAAATGTTTAGCAGAATAGTCCAGCACTCACTGATCACAATATGCTTTATAGGAATCAATCAGAATGCCTAATATCACAACATGACAGCACATATTCCTAGAAAGCATTGTTAAATTCCCTCAGTACATCAAGTTCAAGTAGAGAAAGCAGGATAAAAAGATTCACCAAAGTTCTGACTTAACAGCAACTGCTATAAGCAGATATACATTTAGCACACTCACTTGAAACATAAGATGGATGTTGGTAACTTTCTGGGCTGACCAACCAGCTGACTGAGAAGAAGATTCAAGTTGAAAATATGGGGTCAGTTTTTGAATGTAACTTCCTTCCTTGAAAAAATTCTGGTTTGATGTGTTAGTCTTCATTAAGTTCAGCATCAGTAACAGACAGTCTTCCACAACAATACCTGAAATTGATAATGATAGGCAGCGGTTCAAAATTTACAGAATGTGGTAAAAATAAATGGTAAATATATGATTATAATGTAGATCCCACAGGGTCTAAGTTGGTGTAAAAGTATCAAAACTAATACTTGTCAGTGGCATCTCCATTATCTTTTATATGTTTCATTCATAGGACTGTAGTCATGCTGGAGCACCACTTTGAAATATTTTTGTCAAAGAAATCAAACATATATTTATTTTGGTTTTAATCTTGAACTTATTCAATTGGGGTCTTTTACTGAACTCCCAAGTTACAAGGACATAAACAAACCAACACCTGGTTGTCAAGCAAGTGGGGTGGAGGACATTCACTTTATGCTTATGTAGCTGACATTTCTGTACAACTTCATAAAATAACATTCATGCCACTCCAACTGGACTCAGTCAATTACTCGTGGGAAGGTGAAAATATCTATCCACAAACCATATTTTGTATGATATACAACAGCTATATAGATGTACAATGTTAATACCATTTACTTTCAAAATAACACATTATTTGCTATGCATTTATGGTTTGAATAATTTGATAATTTTTAAATCCCACTTTTTCAATGAACTAAAATATTTGAGAAAATATATGAATGAATAGAAATACAAGAATATATGAATTGAACAGTGAAGAGACAAGTACAAACCTCCATCGCTATTTCCTTCTTCTCTGATAATATCCAGCAATCTCTCAAAAGCATTCTCAAAAGCAACAATCTTCTGAATATTTGCATTACCTTTAGTGAGCTGAATCAGTAAAAGCAGCGCCTATTGAGAGAAAAGTGTAAATAATTATTGATAACTCATCCAAATGGAACAACAAATCTTAAAAACACAGCAGTTAGAAATATTTTCATTGTGGACTAGCTTCAATCACTCCAAAGTCGATATAATTTCCGATTAACATCTTTGTTATCTATAAGGCTTCATATTTTAATTGATCAAGCTAACTTTACTCAGATCCATCTCCATCAAGATCCATATAAATAAAAGCTAGCAATACTCTTCCATTTAATGTACAATAACTATTCATATTATCTAACCACATAAATATAGTTAAAAGGGTAAAGGGTAAAGATCTCTCCGGTCATGAATGACTGTGGCATTGCACCTAGTAAATTCCTTTCTAAAGCACAAGTCCAGGCGATGTTATCCAAGGGAAAGGTGAAGGCTGATACAGCTTGGCACCAGTGGCATTGCAACTCATTTCTACAGCTGAGTGCCTTGCTCAAGAAGACAACACACAGCCCGGTCTGGGGATCGAATTCACTACCTCATGATTGTAAGCCTGACACTCTAGGAATGGTGACAACCCTAGAAACCATGTCAAATCAGACTGGAACCTGGTGCAGTCCCCTGGCTTACCAGTTCCAGTCAAACCATTTAACCCATGCCAGCATGGAAAGCAGACATTAAATGATGGTGATGATGATGACACAAATGCTTATCTGTCCAACCGCTAAAATGTGTGTTTTTCTAAACCACTGCTCTAAACTTATTCAATGATTTAACTTGCATTGATTACTTGTAATGAACAGAAACATGCAAAATGTCATACAAGTGATAACGTTTGAAGTCCTCTGTGAAAAACATGTCAGAGAAGTATTATCTTGCTGGGAAACAGATGAGAAATGGTGACAGAAAGAGTATTTGGCAGTAGAAAATCTGCCTCAACAAATTCCATCTGATCTATGTAAGTATGGAAAAGTGAACATTAAATGATGATAATATGCATATGTTTATACATGTATATCTGCTTTCACAAGGATGCTAAGAATTGACTTCAGTAACAAAGCTGTAAGAGTGTTCTCTCTCACCACAGCTAATCACTTGTAACTTGTTTCCAGTATATCACTGCAAATCAGAACCCCCCCCCCCCCAAAAAAAAACGACACAGAAGCAAGAAGCCATGACGATTACAGTAGAGGTAAAAACAAATAAATCAATGAAAATTACTGATGATGAAAGTAACTTACATCATTCCTAATAATTTCTCGACTATCAGACAAAAGATCCATCAGTTTAGAAACTCCCATGGGACTTATCAAAATGATTTCTTGAATTTCTTTACTTTTGTTTGTAAGAAGAATTGTCAATAACTTCACAATTGGCCAACGAACATGAAAATCATATTCCTAAATAGAAAGAGAAAAATATATATATTATTGTGAAGAAGTTCTACATGGAATTCTGTCATTGTTTGCTAATTATGTATTATAAAAACAAAACATCGATACAAAACATGGAAGCAGAGTTTTAGAAATATTTTGGTTGTGTGGTTAAGAAGCTCACTTTGCAACTGGTTTCAGGTTCTGTCTCACTGTGTGGTACCTTGGGTATATGTCTTCTGTTATACGCTTGAGCTAATCAATACCTTAAAAGTTAGTTTGGCAAATGGAATCTGAGTTGAAGCCTGTTGTACATAGCGAAATCGTGATGGCACCTGTACCAGTAAATCACTAAGAGCACCGACCGACCGTGATCGTTGCCAGAGCACCAGCTGTCTGGCTTTCGTGCCGGTGGCACATAAATAGCACCATTTGAGCGTGATTGTTACCAACGTCGTCTTCCTGGCACTTGTGCCAGTGACACGTGAAAAGACATTCGAGCGAGATCGTTGCCAGTACCGCTGGACTGGCTCCTGTGCAGATGGCACGTAAAATACACCATTTCGAGCATGGCTGTTGCCAGTACCGCCTGCCTGGCCTTCGTGCCGGTGGCATGTAAAAGCACCCACTACACTCTTGGAGTGGTTGGCGTTAGGAAGGGCATCCAACTGTAGAAACTCTGCCAAATCAAATTGGAGCCTGGTGTAGCCATCTGGTTCACCAGTCCTCAGTCAAATCGTCCAACCCATGCTAGCATGGAAAGCGGACGTTAAACGATGATGATGTGTGAGTCTTTGTGTTTTTCCACCTCTACTGCTTGATAACCAGTATTGGCTTGTTTATATCTCCATAACTAAACAACTTAGCAAAAGAGGCTAATGGAATAAGTCCCCAAATTTAAAAAAAAAGAAGGAAAAAACAGGTACTGGGGTCAATTTGTTCAACAAAACCTTTCAAGGTAATGTTCCAGCATGACTGCACTCCAATGACTGTAACAATTAAAATATGAAAAATGCTACACCAGTGTATTAAATACATGAAGCTGTTATTCTAATGATCCAACAAACCAACTTAGCTGATGTAATGGTAAAAGAATATAAAAAGGTTCCAGATGATCGATTTTGTAATAATATAATTCAAGATTTTCAAATAAATTTTGACCAAGTCAGTACAGATATTTGTAAGGGCTATTGTTGTTTCATGGCTCTACACTCCTTTTGACACAGATCATTATATCATATTTCATATATACTGTATATATTCTCCAAATAGACAGACAGGTAAAATGTAAAATCCACAAAATAGAATAAGTTCATGAGGCAAAGGGAGAAGTCAGTTCTGGCATTTTGGGCAAGGGCCCTTCAATCTTACAGATTTCATTAACTGCTTTAGTGCTTATGCAGACCACAACTAGTATCTTAGGATTCTAGTTCTTGTCTTTTATTCTTTTCTTTTACAATTAAAATATAAGATATAAGACAACATAGATTTATGACTGAAAACTCAAAGCATGGCTGTATAGTTAAGCCTGCTTTGAAACCACATGGCTTTAGGTTTCTAGGTTCAGTTCTCTGCATGGTATCTTGGGCAAGTGTCTTCTACAATAGCCCTAGGTTGACTAATGCTTTATGAATGAATCTACTACATGGAAACTGGAGGAAGCCTGTTGCACATATGAGTGTATGTGTGTGAACGCGCATGGATTTGATATTTCATTTATCCACCATTTGAGCAAAATGTTGATTATGTTGCTGACATTACCACTAGTCATTGTGTGCTTTCAAAGACCTGTGGAATAAAAGATCCCCTACTTGAAAATTGAGTGAGGATTGGTGAGGAAAGGAAGAGCATCTGGCTGTAAGATCCTGCCTTAAAATCAATATTTTTGCAAGAACACTAGTAGAGAAAAACAGATGTTAAAATTAACAAAGAACAACAGGAATATTGATTGAAATTAATGAAACTAAATGGACAACTAGGAGATAAATATTTAAAAACAGAAGGACATGTGCAAGAGTAGAAGATATTAGGGTGTTCACAAAAATTTTAATTCTTGTATCACCCATTTAGCATTTAAATCAGCCATATCTGACCCATATATTCTACCCGTTTTAGGCTCAAACAGACCAGATCCTGCCTCTACATCTTCCTTACAATGTGTTTCCAAAGATAAACAAGCACGTCATCAAAATCTTGAAACTATGAGATAATGCATGATTAATTCAAAACAATGTGAATAAATAAGCATTACATTTGACTGAGTAATCTGAATGCTAAAGGGTTAAGAAATTATGAATTTACAAGTTACAAACAATAAACTCAAATAGCATATTTTTCTTAAGCTGTTAATGTCTTATTTAAAGAGAAGGTGAATACTTTACTCACTTCCAATAGCAACAGTAATAGTGTGACATTCTCTGAGGACTTTATAAAAATTTCAGTGAACTGACCCCCTAAGTCATCTGGAATGTGATTTGACAATTCATCTTCTGTCAGTGACATAGAATCTGAAAAAGAAACAATATAACTAGAAACTGAGAACAAAAGAATTCAGTTTTATAATAATCCTTTCTCCTACAGGCACAAATCCTGAAATTTTGGAGAAAGATGATAGTTGAATGCATCAACCCCAGAGCTCAACTGGTTCTTATTTTCTCAACTCCAAAAGGATGAAAAGCAAAGTCAACTTCAGTAGCATTTAAACTTAGAATGTAAAGCTGGAAGAAATGCTGCTATGCATTTTGTCTGGCATTCTAACAATTCTGCCAACTCACCACCTTTAAACCAACGCTTTCAAATTTTAGCACAAGGCCAGTAATTTTGTTTCAGTTTTATAATAATAAAATTAATGTAGCAACTTCTTCAGCAGAAGAAACAAGAGTAGACAAAAGAAAGCTTGGAATAAAATGATTCTAGCACATCTTATGTTATTGGGCCCAGCAGAGAAAAAGATGTGGGATAGGTTCAATTCAATCAATGCAGTACTCATAGAAAAGCAGATATTAAATTGAAGATGAGATTGAAGTAAATGACAATGATCAAAATATTTTTAACAAATATAATTTTCAAAGCATTTAAATTTCAATTCCCAAAGAAATGCTTATATTAAGTTTTATTTATCAATAATGAGGAGATATGAGACAAGAAAGAATATGCATAATTTATTCTTGTTCTTATTAAGAAAAACTCAATGCAAACACACTCACACATCTATTTATAAATAGAAGCACTATACATTGTTATCATACACAGAAATATTGGTAAACTTACAAGTGTGTACTTTAAGTAACCATTCAATATGCTTCAAGCCTTGCTGTGAAAAGTTAACACTGGTTAAACCACATGTTTTTTCCCTTCACCAACGAAAGTGATTGATCTTTAATCAGAGAGAAAGGAAAAAAACCTGTGGTTTAATCTGAGTGTCTATCTTTCACAATGAGGCAAAATGTCTATTAATTAAAAACATAAGGTCTATAAGTTTACCTTACATTTTTACATGCACATATATGTGTGTGAATAGTAGGGAAAATGATAATGTTATAAACTTACCATCATCTGAAGGTTCATTTGACATTATGTTACAAAGTGTGTCCAGAGAATAGCCAATAATCTCGGCGTCACTCCTACAATATACAAAGCAACAAAAAGTATTGTAAGAAAAAGGAAACCTGGAATGTTCAACAACTTTTGCTGTAAGTCTGTATAACATTATAATCTATATAAGAGGAAGTGTTAAGAAAAATTAGCTAATAAAGTTCACAAAGTTAATAAATTCATTTACCACGAGAAGTTAATTTTACAGCAGGAATCTTTAATATAAGATTCTTCTTGAGAAAAGGTGCCTGTCAAAAACATTAGAATTCACTTCTTATGGCACATAAACTTAAATACTTTTGTGAAATGTATTGCATTAAGAATGTTATTGCATAGATAAAATCTATTTCACAATGTGGAATTATGTCACAGCAAAATGCAAAGGTAGATGAAAATTATCCTGTCTATGGCTAGATAGTTAACTAGAGAACAGTTATATATCATTTAATAACACTAAAATGCTTATGGTTGCAAAGACAATTTTACAAACTATCAAAAGCAATAAACATGTTATGCATAAATAATAATTTGATTACCAGAACCATCTGGACGTTAAACTAAAAGAATTAATTGCATCATAAAATACTGACCTGTCAGTCTCCAGCACTTTGATAAGGATATCCATTGCCTGAGTTCCAACCTCCAGAGCATATTTCTATAGAAAAGTAAAATGAAATGTATGGTAATGTTTTTGTCTCTATCTGTAGACCTTATATATATATAAAAACACATTGCCACAGATGTATAATATTGATGATGTAACTAAGCCTTCTGTAGCTGGCTACCAATAGCACAAAGACTGAAATAGTTCAGAAAAACAGACTATTACTTTACTTGCCTGTCTAAGTGGGAAATATATTTTGGTTCCAAAACAGAACAAAGATGAGGGGGCAATTTATCTGTCATTGACAAGAAATATGATAAAATATATTGTAGAAAATAAATTTAAAACAAATGTGAAACTGTTATTGATGACAAAGTTTAAGCTTTTAGTGTTTTGTAAACCTGTAAAAGTAACTTCAGAAAACCATCAAGTCATCAATTCAATGAACTAGAAAGTTAGAGAGCAGCAAGATCACTGGAAAAGGACATAAGAAGTATTCTAACAGGTTATATGTCTTACAGACTTGATATCAATTCACAAAAAAAAACAGTCGCATTCTAACAGCAGATAGAAATGAAAAGTGTAAAAAGTAAAAGGAATTTTTAGAAAAGCAACTCCTGTAGTCTACTAGAGAAGATAAATAATAACCAGGAAATAACAATAACAGAGTAGCGTAAGAATAATAAGAGAAGCGTGTGAGTAAAACAACTCAACTACACATAACAGTGGTGAAGGAAAAAGGAATTAGATAAAGTTTGTTGTAAGTAATTAAATGTTAATACAATGCAGAGTGTTTTAGTCAAGTAGACTAAACAGTTGTAGAGGACAGAGACATATTTAAAAAGTCAGGTAAGCAAGTTAGACATGTTTACCTAAGAAAGAAGTAGAGAATAGAAAGTTAGCAAATGTTTTCAGGTGAGACAATGAAAAGTATGAACATAAGTCACAGCAGTAGCTAAGTTACTCTCCCTTTGTAATTATATTCAGGCTTCAACCTCTGACCCGTACGAGTCACATGTTGCTCTGTGTGTATGCACCTTTGCTTGCAGTTGCATTTGAATAACAAATTTAGCTGAAATAATCCCTACCATTGTTAATAGAGTCTAGCAAAGTTCTAGGAACATACATATCACAGCTGTATTTTTCTATGATTTATACCTGGAATAAAAAGACCAGCTACAGTTTTTAAACTGCTATTTCTAATTGACTGGCAATATATATATACAGTATCTAATGGGAATTAGGATTACAAGTGACGAGAGAGAACTGCAGATATGTTACGTACATAGAGAATGTATGTGTGTGACACATTGATTAATAAATTATATTGATCAATTATCATGTCATTTGTACTTTCTATACAAGCCGTGTTTATGCTATAAATTACATTTATCACAATCACTTGACAGTGCATTGGCATTAGGAAAGGTATCCAGCCATAGAAACCATGACAAAACAGATGGCAGAGCTTGATGCAGTCATCTAACTTGCTAGTTCCTGTCAAACCATCCAGCATGGAAAACAGATGATGATGATGATGATACACACACACACACACACACACACACACACACACACACACAACATTGTCATTTTAATGTGTTTTCCATGCATGTATGAATCAACTGGCTTTTCTACTACTGGATACCCTTCCTGTCACCAACTCTCACTTGTTTCCAAGGAAGTAATATTTTCCCAGGCTAGACATACTTTCATAGAAGATTGGAAATGAACACTCTGATGCTTGTTTACAACTGCTGTGTGATATCAAGACAAACACACACACAATGAGTTTGTTTCAGCTTGTGTTTACCAAATCCACTCACAAGGCTTTGGTCAGTCTGGCTTTATAGTAGGAGACATTTACCCAGTCTCTTTTTGGTGAACCACTAAGTTGTAGGGACGTAAACACTCTAACACCAGTTGTCAAGTGGTGGTAGTGGACAAATACAGATATAAAGACACACACACATAGATATGCATATATATATATATATATATATATATATATATATATATATATATATATATATATATATATATATATATATATATACATGACAGGCTTCTTTCAGTTTTCGTCTACAAGACCCACTCACAAGGCTTTGGTTGACCCAAGGCTATAATAAAAGACACTTGCCCAATGAGCCACACAGTGGGACTGAACCTAGAACTATGTGGTTGGGAAGTAAGCTTCTTACCAAATAGCCATGTGTGTTCACAATGGCTGCATTCATTGATTTACTTGCATGCATTGATCCAAGTAAATAGAATACTACTGAAAAACTTTTGTTCTAATAGCCATGCGGGTAACAGCAAGTACATTGTGAGAAATTCACATAATTCACATTTCTGAGTATGTGAATTTCTTAGGAGACTTTTTTTAGTGTTTTCTTGAATATTCCTTCTTATTTCTACAAGTCCTTCAATATTTTTGACACACAAATTAATCACCTCTCAGCATTAAGATTTACATGCTCTTCAGTTTATTTATTAAAATGTAATTGAGAGCCTGACCAATAACTTGACATTTTGCCTTTAGTATTCATGGTTTAGTTTTTTTCATCACTGTTTTCTATTAGAAATAGAATGAAATTTTAAAAAATATTCTGTTAACAAATCTGTGTATATACAAGTGAGAAGTTTCAACAGATCTGTGTGATATAGCATGTTTTTCACAGACACATTTATTTTATAGTGGAATCAAATCTTACATAAAGGGTTGTTTTGTTTTCAGGTGTGCTATCATCAACACATATTTGTTTCATGATTATTGTCACTATTTTCTAAACTGGCATGAATTATATAAGTCACCACAGTCCAAGTCAGCTCTCACTCAAAGATACTGATTACTTAGATGGGTCAGAGGAGAGCATCTGGTTTGTATATTTCATTTTTGGCTTAGTTTCTTCAGCTGGGTGCCTATCCTAACACAAGCCACTCTATAGAGTATACTGGGTGCATTTTATCATGATATCAGATATTGTCATATCCTTAGCAAGACTAAAGGGTTCTCTTAACCTTACACTTTACAGTGTAAGCATACTCAGCAGGATGTGTAGACAATACACAAATGAATTGAGAGAAAAAGTGAGTACACTTCTGCCATTGATACTCTCTTCTCTTCACCCCCCCCCCCACATATCCATACCTTCTTCTTATTATATTCTTGTTCCTTGTGTTGGTGTCATGAGAAAATACATTCAGTACACTTTATACAGTGGTTGACAATAGGAAGAACATTCAGCCATAGAAACCAACCCAAATAACATGTATGAGTACCAGCCCTTAGCAGTATAGTTCCCAAGAGAACTGACTCAATTTATGAGAATCACTTTCTCTAACCCCAAAATGTATGGTCTTATGCCAGTGTTAGAAATCAATATTATCATTAATATCATCTTGATATAGTGTAAAGTGGAAGTTATTATTACTATAATAGATGTGTTATCAGCTCCTTGAGACCTTTGAAACTCAGTTTAGAGAAAAACAGTATCAGTAAAATAGTCACAAGTAAACAACACAGACTTCGTATATTACAGTTTACACAATTTTCCATCAAGTGACTAGCTAGTAATTAAGAAACAGGATGTGATACAAGTTCATCATCCATAACTATTCTATAGTAGACAATAATTGTGAAAGCTTGTAGGCTAGCTCAGGGGAAGTGGGTATATATAAATGTAGTAGTGGATAAACTGAGAGCAAATAGTAACAGAAGGTGAATTCTGAATATTAAAATAACAAAAGATTATAGCTAGATATGATGTAAAATTAATTAGGAATTAGTCATTAAATTCTTATTTATATACATTAGCCATTTGATTTTAAAAATCTCAAGTACAGAACATTGTATGAATATAAAACACTGAAAATATGTAGTTAGTTAAAATATTTACCGAAAGGAAATGGAAGACAAGAGTATATCATATGAAATTAA
Source organism: Octopus bimaculoides (assembly GCF_046866305.1). NCBI lineage: Eukaryota > Metazoa > Mollusca > Cephalopoda > Octopoda > Octopodidae > Octopus > Octopus bimaculoides. Next base: position 129,550,507 of record NC_142931.1, read on the forward strand.
TTACATTTGTTTGCAAATATAATATTAATTGAATAATACATAACTATAATCTACTAGTTTTACTATTTGATTTATTACAGAGGTAACAATTCAGCCACTTGGTTGTTTCTTACAGAGGTCGTAAAGAAAGTTTTACTAGCATAAAAGCAATGTCATTTATTTCCAATATCCTGTGAAAACACGTCTGGCCATGGGGAAACATTACATTACTTCAAAACAGGCAAAACTCAGTGACAGGAAGGGCGTTCAGCCACAGAAAGTCTGCCATAATAAACTCCATTCAATCCATGCAGGCATGGGATAGTGGACATTAAAATGATGATGATGATGATGATGATGATATACCTTTAGAACAGTCATCATTATTACAAAAATGAATGCTTTGTACCTTTATAAAATAGTGAAACAGTGCAGTTTCATTTTAATATCAAGGTACCTGCATGAATTAGTGGAGGCGCAATGGCCCAGTGGTTAGGGCAGCGGACTCGCGGTCATAGGATCGCGGTTTCGATTCCCAGACCGGGCGTTGTGAGTGTTTATTGAGCAAAAACACCTAAAGTTCCACGATGCTCCGGCAGGGGATGGTGGCGAACGCTGCTGTACTCTTTCACCACAACTTTCTCTCACTCTTACTTCCTGTTTCTGTTGTGCCTGTAATTCAAAGGGTCAGCCTTGTCGCACTGAGAACTACGTTAAGGGTACACATGTCTGTGGAGTACTCAGCCACTTGCATGTTAATTCCATGAGCAGGCTGTTCCATTGATCGGGTCAACTGGAACCCTCGACGTCGTAAGCGACGGAGTGCCAACACACACACACACAACACCTGCATGGATTAAATGTTTCATGGTATTTAATTTGTGTGGAGCCATATGGTTAAGTGATTAAGCTGTTGCATTCATGATTGTCAGATTGTGGTTTTGATTCCTGGACTAGACAATGCCTTGTGTTCTTGAGCAAAACACTTCATTTCATGTTGCTTTAGTGCACTCAGCTAACAAAACTTATTAATATGGTGAAGTCATGACAGGCTGGTAAGCTGGCGTTGGAAGGTGGACCTGCCTAAATGAACAAACAGAAGGGGATTGACAGGCCACAGGCTTATCTGGTGTCTAATGTTACCTTTTCTTTTTTAATCACATTTGTCTATGCTCTAAATTCAAATTCTACTAGTGTCACCTTTGTCTCCTATCTTTCCAAATTTAAAATAGTAACACTAATATACTGAAGCCATACCAACTAACTCTTTTGCTCCCACACAAAAATTACCTGGGAGGTTAATTGAAAGAAATCAATAATAAAGGAGTAAGATCCAGCAAGAAGAAACAACAAAAACTATTCAGTTGTGATTCCCAGTTGGCTGTTGTTTCACTTCATTTTCCCATCATAAACTTGAGATTGTGTATCTATGTAAGAACTCTATTAAAGTTCTGTTGTTTAAGCATAGGTCAGCTCTGATAAAAGGCATACAAGCCATGACTGTTCCATCTTTTTGTATATCAGGAACTTTATTGTATCTTTCCATTTTTTTAAAGAGAGTAAGGTGTGATTTAAGGGAATTTGGCTGCTATTTCTAACAGGTTGAGTAGTCACATAAAGCAGGGGTGGGAACCACTTTAGTACCAAGAGCTAATTGCAAGTACATAAGATCTGGGGGAAATACATTCATGCTGAGAAAAATAATGAAACTTTTAATTTTACAAATTCATAGGCATGCCATTTTTACTATTAACTTCCTATACAACACAGACAGTCCTGAAACACACATAGTATCATAAAATAATCAAACTAACCTTGTTTACATTCATTTTGAAGAAAATAAGAAACTCTCTAATATAAATAAGATAACTCAAAGCCCTTTTTATGTTATTCATTTCAGTTCTGTAACAAAATCATTACAGAACTGCACTACTGATATAAAACATTTTCAACAAGATGTTAAGAGTTAAATTACAATTTTGATCATAAAGCTTAAACTTTCTGTTCCAAATATGAAGTAGGTAAAATTTTGGGAAATGTTTTCACAATTGACATTGAGGCCCTTGTGAGCTTGTCATGAAATGTTTTCTATAACTGGTAAGTTAATATCACAATTTTTTTAATTTTAAATAAAACATCAAAAATATCATTGATATTTTTTTGTTTCTAGAATCATTTTACATGCTAGTATGAGTTGGACAGACCTGCCTTTCAGTTTAACATTTTCACATATAGCCAAATTCCCTCAAATCATAACTTGCTGTCTCAAAAAAAAAAGGATAAACACATCTAGTCATAAATATACAAAAGCAAACAGGTAGGTCATAGGTGGAATGTCATTGATTATAGGTCTGTAAAATCAGAACTGATCTGAGGAATAAGGAATATCACTGAGAGTTCTCTACATGTAATCACTCAAAATCACTCTCATTACATTTCTATACTAACATAGTTGTCACAATATTAACTTAAGTTATATTCACAGATAAACTATTTAAAATTTGAGAACATGAATCTAAGAGGCAGGATATCATCATCATCATCATTATCATCATTGTTTAACATCCGCTTTCCATGCTAGCATGGGTTGGACGATTTGACTGAGGACTGGCAAGCCAGATGGCTACACCAGGCTCCAATCTGATTTGGCAGAGTTTCTACAGCTGGATGCCCTTCCTAACGCCAATCACTCTGAGAGTGTAGTGGGTGCTTTTACGTGCCACCAGCACGAGGGCCAGTCACACGGTACTGGCAAGGGCCACGCTCAAAAAGGTATATATATATACACACACATACATACACATATCTTGTTGCTAGTTGTTTGTGTCCACGGCCAATATCCACTTAATGTTGCACAGTATTTTATTAAATTCTAGTGCTAAGTTCAATCCTTCCTATGATAAAATTTCTCCTCAGTTGTTCTGCTGCTGCTGTTTCATACAACAGGATGCCCTTTCCATTGCCAAACCTTTCAGGTGTCTCTTATGCATGCAGAGATGTGGTGTACCTTTTCTAAAACTATTCCATTCAGAGAACATTTCTCTTCCATTTACTAAAAGGCTGTAGAGAATGAAGTTGAGTGGTAGCTCTATAAGACCACAGGTGAGATTAGGTATCTTAAGCAACTATCTGGAAATTTTAAACACAAAACATAGCAATAACATTAACAAAATCAATATGTTCAGAAAAAATATTCTTACCTTTGATAATGATTTAAGGGCACGGACAGCATCTCGTCGATCTTCCAATAATGTCGAAGATTGAACTCTATCACAGAGTCTTTCAATCTGTCAAATATATTAGAGATGAATACCAGTAAATACTCCAGAAATTATACATGTGAACACTATAAAATACCAATGACTACACAGATCAATATTACAATATAGTAATAAATACACAGATCAACACTATGATAATACACTAATATGCACACATATAAACACTACAATATACCAATGAGTACCTAAATCAATGCTACACTATTCCAATGAGTATACAGTTTAACATCACAAAACACCAATGAGTACAAAAATCGACACTTAAATAAACCAGTAAGTACACAAATCAATGCTACAATACACCATTTTAGAAGTGAATTTACTCAATATGAAGGATAGGAGCAGGTAGGTACTCAGTGCTGTCTATATGGTATAAGGAACGATGTCATCAGATTTTTTAAGAACTGATAGAAAACTATTACTTCAAATGTACAGGGCCCTTGAAATAAAGCCTACAAATTGCTCAACTTGTACACGACTTGTAGATTATGCCTGTTATTTATAGGGCATAACTAGAATTAGAATTGAGACAAAAACCAGTGAACTATACAGTGTAAGAAAATCAGGGAGCTATTTTATGTCTATCATCAACAAGCAGATTTTTCAGACATACAATAGGCAGACAGTTTAATGTATATGTGAAAGGCTGACTTTACTACCATGCTACATACATGAAATGTATGGAGCAAGATCATATGAGGAACAAAATTATCAGCTTATTGAAAAGTTTCTTTGAAATTTCTTAAACGTATCTTCATCATCATTTAACATCTGTTCTCCATGCTGGCAAGCTGTGTCAAACTCTATTGCCTATTTTGAAACAGTTTCTATAGCTGGATGCCCTTCCTAATGTCAACCGCTTTACAGAATGTACTGGGTGCTTTTTCATGGCACATGCACCAGTGGAGTTACCAAGTAACTTGCAAGACAAAACTAAGTCCCCTCCATTGGGGGTGGGAGTAGTATTGAGGGAGGTGACTTTGTACAAGTTGATGATTAGTTAAAAGAATAATAGAGGGATAGAGACAAGTGTCTTGCTGTAGAATAATTACAAGGATATCCCAGCTGGAGAAGAAGAGCAAGAGAGAGACTTAGAGAAAAATACAGGATGTATCAGAACATACCCTCAAGGTACAGTGAGGGTAGGTAAATATAGGTGAAGTGATATAGAGGTATGAACGAGGTGAGTAAGCAGGATGACAGAGGGAAAACTTCATTAGAATGTGAGATGGTTAGATGGGAACACAGTAAGCAGTGTTACAATTATACAATTTAATCTCTAGATAAAAGTCATCTGTATTCTACAGTGTTGAGGAAACATCCAAGTGGTTACTAGAAATCAAAGCACAATCTATGTTCTTAAAAGAAAAAAAGGAAAATATAGTCCTAGATGTGCTATGCCTGGAAGAAAAGAAAAGACAATAATTACAGCTGAAACAACATTAATTATAGGCCTCCTCAAGCAGAGCTCATTTGAGTAGCAGCAACAACAACACTGAACAACTGATTAAACAGGTGGTGTTGTCTAAAACTACATACATTTCAAGTTCGCTAACCAATTGATCTGACATGTTCTGCTTGCTGAACATCAAAGAAGTCAATGAATGACAACTAGATACCAAATTGCTGACAACTAAACTCAGTCATGTTGATATCTGTTGCCTTCTAATTCAGAACTCTTGACATTGGCCCCCAACTAGTAGTTGAGGACACCCTTTATGGTACAGCTTTGTAATCAATAGCAGCCCTGTATTGCTTTTTCTCTGTATCCTTCCGACTCACACACAGGCACATATATACACAAATAATGTATGTTTGTATGTGTGTGCGTATAAATATATATATCCTCACCATCATTGTCATTTAACGCCCACTTTCCATGCTGACATGGGTTGGATGGTTTGAAAGAGCTGGGAGGCTGCACCAGGATCCAATCTGATTTGGCAAGATTCCTACAGTTGGATGTCCTTCCTAATGCCAACCACTCTGAGAGTGTGGTGGGTGCTTTTTATGTGCCAGTCAGGTGGCACTGGCATGGGCCACGCACAAATGGCGCTTTTTACATGCACCGGCATGGGTGCCAGTCAGGCGACACTGACATTAGCCAGACTCAAATGGTGCTTTTTACATGCCACCAGCACAGGTGCCAGTCAGGCGGCATCACTTATAAACTACAATATCTAAATAAATGATTGGTGTGTTAATAGTGTTTTGTCACAATTCCACATTGTACTTTGAGATTACTACATAGTCCTGTAATCAATCAAGGTTGATTACACACCTGCACATGTATGTGCAGACCTGAACAACATTTTTGGGTAGGGAGACTGGTAGTTACCTATGCATGTAAATTTCCCCTCTCCATGTTACCAATGTTTATCCAATACAATGGATACCATCTTGGGCTGTCAAAACACAAAGAGTTGGAACAGATGTCACAAAGTATTTCACAAATCCCTGTGGCAGTCCTGCTAATCCAATGACCTGGATTGATTCATTTTTTTTTTGATAAACCCAAAAGGATGAAAGGCAAAGGTGACCATGCCAGGATTTGAACTCAGAGTCAGAACAAATACTTCAAAGTATTCTATCCTATGCTCTAATGACTCTACCAATCAGCCATGACTATTCCATCTTTCTTAAGGTAGTGCATCTAGAATTGTATTATCCAATGCATCCTTCGTTTCTTTTAAGTTAATTTAAATGAGGTTTGGCTAATATATATATACATATATATTATATTGGCTACTATATATTGTAGATAAAGTACCATATATAGGTTCCCTTGTTTTGGTTCATCTTTAAAAAAAGATTTTTGTTTTTCTGGAAGCACATTTTTCTTTTGTTGAGCATAACAAAACACTGTATAAAGTTGTACTATATAGAACCAGAAAGGCGGCCTATTTTTTATGAGGTTTTAAGATTTCAACCAGGTTATTGAGCTTGTCAATTCCATTCTCTTTCAAGCTGATGTGCAATTTTGTTTTGTTACGATGTCTGTAAATTGTTTGTGTTTGATTTTAATATAATTTCTCTGAAACCAGATTAGCTCTGTCAGAGTAGTAATGTTTTCCACTCAACTAAAGTGACTGCTGTATTGTTTTTGTGAGACATTTTTGATTAATGCCAGAATACTTTGACTTTTTCTATTCGAAAGGGTTTTTTTAATCCATTATTTACATGCTATTATTTCTTTATAGCTTTATGTGTTTCAAGATCCATCGTTCTGAAAAAGAATTCACATCCTTTCAAAGGTTTATAAAATTCATACGATGTCAAAAATTTATACATTCGTATGCACACACATGCATGCACAGACAAACACATACACATATATATTGCATCCACTTTCCACACATGCATGGGCTGGTGGAGTTGTCATGGTCTGAATCAGTTTTTATTCAGAGTCATTGGACCATGTCTCTTTCATAGACTCCGTTTTCAATACGAGCTTTATTATTGGATGCCCTTCCTACCATCAACAATTTTACAGTGTACTAGATATATTGAAGAGAGGTTATGTTCTGACTCAGACAATAGCATGGCAAAGAGTAATAGAAGAGAGACAGTGATGACAACTGCATATTTTCTGGTGAGAGAGAGAGACCTAGTGATGGATAATAATAAAGATGTGTGATAAGAGAGAAGGTGATGGATGTTGAAAATAAGTGGTCTAGGGAAGGAGTGAAAGCAGGAGTAGTATAACCAGAATGGATATGAACAGATGTGAAATGAACCTTCATAGAGAAACATATGGATGAGAGAGAGAGAGAGAATTAAGAATGATGGTAGACATGAACTGAATATGGATATACATCTTTCCTCTTCTCAACAAACTTCCACACTAAATATTCCACTTAGTCCTTTGTAATCAAAGCCACAGATCTCAACTTGTTTTTACATATATCATTTAACAGCAGTTCCAGTGGAATATCAACTGCTTCAATCTCACCAGAATGGAATGACAAAGATTGTTAACATCACCCTCATTAGATTAAGGTAGGTTGAGTAAAACTGAGGAAATTTTCAATTTCTTTGCTAAAGAAAATTTCATTTCTTCAATAAACATAGGAACTCAGTACACAAACTTATATATCATTTCATAAATTTTGCATTCAAATCATTAAAATTGCTGTAATAAATTCTAATAAACTGTTCTAGGAAAATGATTATGTAGAATAAGAAAACTTATAAAACACAAAACAAATTCCTTTGAAATAAACTTCACAATATAGCTAAAGCTAATGTACAAAGAATTGATTAGATCAATGTTTTAAGTCATATACATACAAGCAAGCTATATAGAAAGGAGGTGGAGGTGCATTGGCTCAGTGGTTAGGGCAGTAGACTCATGGTTTTTTTCAATTCCTAGACTGGGCATTGTGAGTGTTTATTGAGCGAAAACACCAAAAGCTCCATGAGGTTCCGGCAGTGGGTGGTAGTGAACCTTGCTGTACTCTTTCACTACAACTTTCTCTCACTCTTACTTCCTGTTTCTGTTGTACCTGTATTTCAACAGGTCAGCCTTGTCACACACTGTGTCACGCTGAATCTCCCTGAGATCTACGTTAAGGGTACACGTGTGTCTGTGGAGTGCTCAGCCACTTGCACGTTAATTTCACGAGCAGGCTGTTCCATTGATCGTCGTAAGCGATGGAGTGCCATGATAGAAAGAAGAATCTTCAGGGAGGAGTAGGCGGTAAAAAGAAATCTCAGCACAAGGTAATTAGGTTATATGATAATTTAAACATTAATAGCTACAGTTATTCATTAGAATTCCACCTTAACACAGCAATTCTAAATTTTGTACAGTTCCTTTTCTCAGACATTTTTATTAATAAGCTGGTGTTGACATATTTAAAGCAGAGAATTTCAAAAAGCAAACAGGATTGTTCAATTAGTGCAGCTAAGTTTGGGCTTTTTTCTTTTTTTTTTACCTCGGTACATCATTTTTAAAGTTACTAGATTAAAATCAATCTAAAGCAAATCAAAGAGGGAAAAAAAAAACAGCTTCAGGCCAACCATAAGGTATATAGACATTCTAGCAAAACACGCACGCACACACATATTACTGAAACCTGGTCAGCTAATGTTACAAAATGGTATATAGCAGTATTCCACAGGAGTAACTGAAAACTAATTTTTCATACAGAATGTTTACTATTACCTATAACTGTTCTAAAAATGGAAGCAAAGAATTATCAGTTTGTAATATAATACCTTGCATATTTGTATCTCTCTGTATAAAACATCAGTTGAAAGATAATTTCATCAAAAATTTTCAAGAAAGAATGTTTTTTTAATCATATAAAATTAGATAATTCTGATATGAATAATAATGATAATAAAAACTGATCTAAAACAGACTAAACATTTCCAGTCAAGAGAAAAATAAATAAAAAATGTTTACAGCTCTACTAAAATGTATGACATAAATGTTAATGTATGTGTGTGTATATATATATATATATATGTGGCCGTTGCGAGTACCACCTGACTGGCCTTCGTGCCGGTGGCACGTAAAAGCACCCACTACACTCTCGGAGTGGTTGGCGTTAGGAATGGCATCCAGCTGTAGAAACTCTGCCAAATCAAATTGGAGGCTGGTGTAGCCATCTGGTTCACCAGTCCTCAGTCAAATCGTCCAACCCATGCTAGCATGGAAAGCGGATGATGATGATATATATATACATACACACATACATATGTGTGTGTAAACTCTGCATACACTCACTCTTGAGAAATGTTCCAATGTCATTATTTTAAATTGCTTAATCAGCAAATTATCTTCACAAGAAAACCATATCCTGTCAAAATGGTTCTATGATCTGGTATGTTGAAGAAGTCTAATAAGGCCAAACACGTCCAAAGTTGTCACTGTACTTACCAATGATCAAACTCACTCTCCACTGTACACCATTTAATCTTTAATCAATTAAAATTTCAGGGTTCTCTCCCTTGTTTTCCTTTCAACATTGTCATTAACGCTAGTCCCCCACACACACACACTTTTTATGTATCTACTTATTTTATATCATTGGTGAACAATAGTATCGTTAGTTATACGTTTTGAACAGATCAAAAGTAGCAAGATAGTATCTGACATCTCTCGCAAACTACCGTTATTATTATTATCATTTTTTTTATCTTTGTTTTTCTTGCCGCTGCTATCCTTCTCTAAAATACTTCAACGAAATATATATATATATATATATATATATATATATTTTTTTTTTTTTTTTTTATTATATGTATTTATTTTCTCCTAGTAATAAATAACTCGGATAAAATAAATTGGTTAATAGATACCAGGGTAGCAAAGATCACAAAATAACTGTGGTGTAACTCCTATTTATGAGGTAGAAACTCCTTGATATTTTGGGTATTTGAGTATATATAAATTTAAAGAATGGAGTAAACGCATATTAAAAGTATGCAGTTATAATATGTGTTTACTCCATTCTTTAAATTTATATATATATATATATATGTGTGTGTGTGTGTGTAAATAAAACATAAGTCGGGGTGCGTGGCGTTCAGTTATTCCATAAAGGAAAAATACATTAAATACTACAAAACGTACACGTAGGACAGACACCAGAACTCTAATACTTCATCAGATATCGACCGAAAAATACTAATACCTAGTTTCATGCCTATGTATGTATGTATGTGCGTGTGTATGTATGTATATGTATACGAGGAGTGTATGAAGCCTTGAGCCTCAAAAAAGCAAAACATGGTACAAAACTTCTGATGAAGGTACAAGACTTCAAGGCTCAAAACTTTTCATACACCTCTCGTGTGTATGTGTATATATTTATATATATATATATATATATATATATATATATATATATATATATAATACAAAATGGGACAAGAACGCAAAACATCCAGTTAGGTGAATCGTAAGTAAATCATAAACACGAAAGAGAAGCACACTCTAAGTTATAAGAGCAGTAGAGTAATAAGACAGTTATGGCTGGTATACTCTTTTTTAACTCCTTTACTTGTTTCAGTCATTTGACTGCGGCCATGCTAGAGCATCATACACACACATACATATCAGTGGCGTAAGGAGGTTGTTAAAAAATGTGTTACTCTGGCATAAATATAAACATACGAACTTTATGCTCTTTCTATACTAATACAACTTCAACATGATTTAATTTTTGGTTCAGCGGGGTGGGGTGGGTATCATTAGATTTGGAAACAAATAATATATGACCAAATAATATAAATTCGAGTCCAGAATATATGCCCCGGACACACACAAACACGGGGTTAATCAACTGATACTTATATATAAGCAGTTAAACGTTCGACCCGCGAGAAATAAGAATCAAATAGACCTCGAATCACACTAGGCATCTTAAGACACATTACATAGTGTATTCATTCCTACACAGGCGGAACGATCGCGGTTGGAATGCTTTAGATCGTAGATTTGTTCAATCAGGGCTATTCTGGAACTAAACAGCAACTGGCATTTATTTTATAGACCCGTAAAATCTGAAGGAAGTCGACACTAGTATGATTTGAATTCAAAACAATGAAGTACGGAAACATATCGTACACAATGATAGCTGCAAAGCATGGAAGGCACCAGGGATAGCTGAGACAGCCCAGAAAAGTGTGCAGCCCTTTTGTATATTGTAATATGTATATTAAAATATTACGATTATAAAAATACGAGACTCCACTCTCAGATGAATCAAGTCCCCACCAGGATCAATAAGACCGATTCTGTAGTTCGACTGAGTACAAAAGAGTCAACCCCCAACTGAATCTGACTTCGGTGTCATCAGCAGCATTAAACAAACAACAGCAGCAACGATGACAATGATTTTCTCACAGCTGTAGCAGCTGGACACACAAGGAGGCGGGTCGTGTTAACTCACACATCATCGGTAGTCACAACGATCTTATTGAATTGATAACAGTAGCCAGATTTAGGAGTAAATACACAACGCAGGTCTAAAGTAGGCTACCGAGCAACAGTTGTTGTTTATAGCCCCGGTTCGAGTTTGATCAAACAGAGATACGAATGATCAAAGACATTCCAGCCGTGACATTCATGCCTTTTCTGTTCTTATTACAGATATAGTGTATAAAGGACTGAATTATTCGATATGCCTTACTTTTTTTTTTTAAGATAGTAGGAGTGTAACATGAGGGGATTTGACTGCTATTTCAAGCAGATCGAGTAACAACATAGAGACATCATTGATTCACTTGGACAGTATTGAAAGAGAGAGAGGGGGAGAGAGAGAGGGAGAGAGAGAGGGAGAGAGATGTAGATGGGGTTGACATATAAGAAACATTGGGCGTGCGTTAAAACAAAACAGCTTAATTTTGTAGAAAGAGGGTAATGGAGCGGAATTAACAGAATCGACACAAATATGTTACTGGTATTTATTTTATTGCTTGTGGCTGGATGTGAATTGAAAACAGCGATATGGATACAATAAGGTATTCAATTCAATATCGTACAGATACAGCCGTCTCCGGGAGTCTGTCTGTGCGTCGTGGAGTTGTAGGGAGAGAAAATCTCAGTTAAGTCTGTGTGAGTTTGATGATTAATGGCAGTAGAGAGAGAAGGAGGAGACAATTTACTGGGTTTATAGTAAAGTATATAACATAGTATAGAACAGAATGAGTGGCGTAGTTCAGTTGTGATAACAAGTCATGATAGTATTCATGCTAACGGGAAATGGGAAGTTGTTGAGATGAAGAGACAGATATATATATATATATATATATATATATATATATATATATATATATAACTCTTCGAAACGCCTGTGTCAGAATGGGGGCAGCTGATGAAGGAAAATGTTCTCTATGTGGCCTGTGTGTTTTCTGTACTCTGGTTATTATTATTTTTTTTGTCTACGTTTTGTTTGCAATGTCCTGTACCCAGATATGCACCTATATATACAGGTAGATGTAGGTATGCATATACTCATTTATTATTTGTTATATATATATATATATATATATATAACGATGAATGTTGTCTGTTTTTACTGTCTGCTATGAATTAATCTGACCCTGAATAGATACAATATTCCATATTTTATAATATGCATGAGTTGATCTGGATATTGCATCGAAATGATCATAGGTCATAATAAAGTTTTTACAATGGATCATCTTTTAGCTCTTATTTAAATTGATATACATACAAAAACTCACATGTGAGAATTTTGCTACGTTGATAACAGATACAATATTTTTACCAAATTTTGGTATAGATCTATAAATACATATATATATACACTATGTAAGTACATTTCATATATATATATACACTATGTATGTACATTTCATATATATATATACACTATGTATGTACATTTCATATATATATATACACTATGTATGTACATTTCATATATATATATACACTATGTATGTACATTTCATATATATATATATACACTATGTATGTACATTTCATATATATATATATACACTATGTATGTACATTTCATATATATATATATATATATATATATATATATGAAATTTACATACATAGTGTAGAAAGAGAGACATATGTACACGGATAGAGGGGCGCTTGACAGGCAAATGCACCGATATAAACAATTCCAGTTGGTCTGTTCTAAAAACTGATATGGGGGGGGGGTTAGTGAACGGGAAACTCCGAGTAGGGAATTATGCAGGTTCGGTTTTCAATATCCACACACACATAGAGAAAGAGAGAGAGGGAGAAGAACCGTGTGAGAGGTTAACACGTAACAGGTTATCGGTGATGTGTCTGTCAATAAGTTGGTGTTAAGTCAGTGTATGAAGAGGTCATCAACTATAATAAGAGACCAAATAGAGTAAAATTAGGAAGTAATTGTATTTAATATAGACTTGACTTATTACATAAATACAGAAATGACAAGACATTGATTGGGAAAGAGAGGGAGAGAGAAAGAGATGATAATGATTGTTGTAAACGGGACGTAGCAGCCGATAGAACCCGGTGCAGGAATATCGTCGAGTGAGCGCTTGACGGAGGGCACAACTAAGTCATAAATGGATGAAATAAATAGCTGACATATTTGAAAACAGTTGTGTGAACATTAGAATAATATTTGGTAATTACCGTCTCAGCACTGGATGGTTGATTGCCACCTTGAGGAGTTCCTAAAACCTTTCGGAAGTAATTCATGTTGATGGTAGCGAGTGACTCGCCTACAACGCATGCGCTAACAACGTGGCATATCCCAGCATACAATTCACTCGCACGTCACGTAGTCAAGTAGTAAGAGTTGTCTTTTCTTGTGTCACCTCGTTTTCACCTTTTAGTTAACCTTATTGCATTCTTCCTCTCCCTTTATTGCTCTTGTTAATTTTAACCCTGACCCAGCTGAACTATGATCAAATGTGTTTAAGCTGTGACTGTCTTCCTCGTGATTCAGACATACTGTATTTAGGACCGGAGGCGCAATGGCCCAGTAGTTAGGGCAGCGGACTCGCGGTCATAAGATCGCGGTTTCGATTCCCAGACATTTCGTTGTGAGTGTTTATTGAGCGAAAACACCTAAAGCTCCAAGAGGCTTCGGCAGGGGATGGTGGCGAACCCTGCTGTACTCTTTCACCACAACTTTCTCTCACTCTTTCTTCCTGTTTCTGTTGTACCTGTATTTCAAAGGGCCAGCCTTGTCACACTGTGTCACGCTGAATATCCCCGAGAACTACATTAAGGGTACACTTGTCTGTGGAGTGCTCAGCCACTTGCACGTTAATTTCACGAGCAGGCTGTACCGTTGATTGAATCAACTGGAACCCTCGACGTCGTAAGCGACGGAGTGCCAACAACATTTAGGACCACATGTATCTTTCGCCTTTCTCTTTTTAGGATAGTTTGGTGTGATCTGGTTCTTGTCGTTTAATCCCGGGCTGTGCTCAGAATGAACAGTGGACCTCAAACCAAAGGCATTCCAGCCTGACCATTTCTTTGTGTATTCTAAACAGTATCTAGAATTATCTTATTCAATGTGTCTATGATACAGGATATGGTTTAAGGGAGATTTGGTTGCTATTTCTAGCAGGATCAGCGACCACATCGAATCCTCGCTCATGTTGTTCTTATTGAGTAGACTAATGACAAAAGGCATTCCAGCCTTGACCATTCTATTTTTCTTCAATGAACATGATTCTATTAACCTAAGTGTCCTTTTTTAAAGACATCGGTGGGGTTATTCGAGGGCTATTTGTCTGCTATTTCTAACGGATTGAGCAACCGCGTAAAAGGTCCCTTCCTCAAGTGATCCCCGTAAAGATCTTCCATTGACACGTTGTTTCGTTGCTTTATTTAGTAACCAGATGAAATAACAGACAATATAATCTTAAATTCGATATTTTATTAATCTGATATTGATTGTTGCTTTTGTAGCTATAGGCACATTTACTCAGGTATACTGATTTCGTAGGTGACACGACACTAATTTTTCTGGAGGAGAGATCAGATGACAGGGTGTCGTTGTGTAACTCCCGATCGAACAGATAGGGCATTAACACGTATCTGTTGTTTTAAATATACTATGTCTCTGCCTACCTGAAGACCATACTAACATTAATTGTATGAAGTGAAATGTTGTACTCAGACCATGTGTTTTCTCCATCTGCCTGGACGATTTCTATATGTCTGTCGCTTAGTCCAGAAGGTAGCGGTTTTTAGCATGGGTTCGCAGACCGCCTGGTAGTGGTGGTGGTGGTGGATCCACAAAGAAATTACGAAGGGTTTATGAGTTGTGTTCAATGTTTTAAATGGCTACAACAATAATATGTATTACTTGGTTATTGGTCATCGTCATCCTTTATTCTCTTTCCCTTTTCATTGTTACTTATTACAGCGATATTGTCTCAGCTTTAAGAAGAATTTCGCTTGATGAGTACATAGTTTTTATACTTGTGGTCGGTCAACTGACTTGTGATTTAAGCTGAACATCTAATCAACTCAGTTACATTTTATTGGCAGCAAGCTAATATAGAAGCTTATACACAGTAGCATGACCTGCTAGATGTAGCAGCTAATTCTCCCATGAATCACACCCTTCATGAATAGTGAAGGATACATCTAACTATGTAGTTCATTATATACAAAACAGAGGGATGGTCATCACTAGAAAGTTTTTGATCATAGAACTGACTTAAGGTTGAATAACAACTGACTTATGATTGATAGTCTTATCTGATATATCTTGCTCTTGATGTATATGTAATATTAATTGCAATATGTGGCAACAAATCTTGGTGTTTTGAGTGATGGGAAGGGTCTTTTATCTAGGTGAGGTATTAAATTGGATACAAGTTTTGACTTTATGCTTTATTCTTACCTATCGAGTAGATTTCGACCTCACTAGAAAGTGAAATAGTATTGTGGTTACTGAGGGACATAGTGTGGTTATTGAGAAACAGTGTGCTTCTGGATATTTTCTATATTTTTCTTACAAACTGAAAATAATGACTTTTTTTCAGTTGCGAGTTGTTGTTTAACTTTGGGTCACTTCTCATTGAGCAGGACTTGAATCAGAGATGTTCTGCTCATGACTAGCCTCTCTTTTTTTGTATATCTAGGGCAGCCACAACTAAACTGCAATCAGTAGGACTTCTTGAATGGCATACCAATGTTTTTAGCCGTGTGGCCTGCCTGATAATAAGTCATGTCTCATTCAGCTTGTGTTTCAAAAAACGTCCATCATTGATCTAAGACTATGTTGCATGCCCTCACACTTTTTTCTAAAGCAGTAGGCATGATTTGAGGGAGATTTAGCTATTATTTCTAACTGGCTGAGCAACTATATAGAGGCTCCTTCATTGGTTTGATAGTTTGAGACTTTGTATGAGAAGGGACATTTAGATTGCTCTAGCAATTCCAAATGTTCATTTCCATGAACAGTTTCTTAATCTAGAAATGTATATAAGGTAGCAAGCTGGCAGAACCTTTAGCACACCAGGCAAACTGCTTAGCAACATTTCATCTGTCTTTATGTTCTGAGTTCAAATTCCACCAAGGTTGACTTTACCTTTCATCCTTTCAGGATCAATAAATAAGTACCAGTTGAGCACTGGGTCGACTTCCCCCTTCCTCCAATATTACTGACCTTGTGGCAAAATGTGAAACCAATAGAGAAATGTAAAATCCATTTAATTCATGGTAATATAGAACTTCAAATGTAAAATGCTCAGATCTCTTTAGTCCAGTAAATCATTATTTGAAAATCTCTATTGAATTGTTTTCATGGAACATGAAATGCAAATGTTATCTTCAAAATAATCCATGTTAACAAGGAACACATAATCTCTCTAATAATCTTTGTTAAAATATATTTCTTAATCTATCAAATTACTGTTAACATGTAATCTAAAATATGAAATGCTTTATTAAAACTGATGCAAACAGTATTCCAAAATTCTGCTTAAACATGTCCAGTCATAAGGAAGTATTATCTTGTTTGAAAACAGATGAGGGTTGGCAATATAGGTGGGGCATCTGACCATGGAAGACCTGTTTCAGTAAGTTTTGTCTGACCCATACAGGGGTAGTAAAGTGGATGTTAAAACAATGATGATGACGATAAAACTTTGAACGTGATTTTTTTTTGTTTTTTAATCAAGAGATTTGAATCTTCCAAATTATGTTTACAGAATGTTCATATGTAAGGCTTTATAAAATTGTAGTTAATATTGTCTATTAGGACTTGATTATCTTTCAACAGAGGGTTGATAAACTTTGACATGTGTGACTGCAATTTGATTATCACTATGCATAGTTGAATATTTAAAGGTTTCTAAATTTATGTGATGACAGATATATCTTAGTTACATTAAAATGGCAGTTTATAAAAATATTTTGGTCATGTCTCCATACAACCTATTATTTCAATTAGCAGTTCCATAAAATTGTAGTGAGGGCCTTGGTTTAATATCCATGTTCATTGTGAAACTAAATCAGATTTATTATATTTAAATAAAATTATGTTCAGTTTTGTGAGTGGCATAGTTAACTGTTTTGAATCTAGTACAATTACTGGTACATATTGAATTAACCCGTCAGGCGGTACCGTTGCCAGTACCGCCTGACTGGCCTTGTAGGGTTTTCGAGCGAGATCGTTGCCAGTGCCCCTGGACTGGCTCTTGTGTGGGTGGCACATAAGACACCATTTCGAGCATGGCCGTTTTCGTGCAGGTGACACGTAAAAGCACCGACTACACTCTGAGTGGTTGGCGTTAGGAAGGGCATCCAGCTGTAGAAACTCTGCCAAATTAGATTGGAGCCTGGTTTTGCCATCCGGTTTCACCAGTCCTCAGTCAAATCGTCCAACCCATGCTAGCATGGAAAGCGGACGTTAAACGATGATGATGATGATGATGATGATAGTATATCATCAACCTACAATCATGAGTTCAAACTACATCAAAGTCAAGATGATGTAGTCCTAGGATATAACCTGGATATATATGTTAGAGGCTTCATAGTTGTCCATTAATGTTGTCTTTCTCAATGACTTTGTAAGAAATTTTCATATCTATTAGGCAGCTGGTCCTTATAAACAGTACATAATTTTTGTTCTCTGACCAAAACAACAATATCAAGCCTGTTGTTAATGCAATTGATGGGTATTTTGATAGGAATATTCCTAGTGTTGGAACTTATAAATGTTACCAAGATTAGAAATATTCTTTACATTTGTTACAAAGCAGTTTTTCCTATAAATGGTAAGGTATATCGATTTAGCATTGAAAGGTACTACCTTTCTAGACCACATAGAAAGGTAATACCTTGATAACGTACTGAGAAAGATAGCGATTACAGCATGATGTCTTCTGCAATTATATAACATAATCAACATTTTTTATTATATCCTGAAGATTTAAACACTTCACTGCATTCTTTTTGGTCTTCAAATATTTTTGCTTTTGGGTTATAAAAGTATATTTGAAGTGATGTGAGTTCGAGTCTCATGGCTGGCCAGTAACGTATTTTTCTGTAATGTATAGATAATTTATCCTGATCACGCTATTTATAGCATTATTTATAGCATTTATTTCTGTATCTTACAATACATCTCAACGCTTCTAAAAACAAACTTTGTTTACTTTCACCGTAAAGTTGAATTTAAAGTGATGTTATGACCAAGTGTTCATACTGGCTTTGATACAGCTAGATATTAGAATCATTTTTCAGTTTTTCTGAAACATACCGAAGCATAATCTTTTGTTGGTACATATGTTTTTTTCTCGGTTCTTTGTTGTAGTTCTGTATGTATTTATGTGTCAATGTATCCCATACATGCAAACATGTTATGAAATTTAAGAAAGACCAGCATAGTTCATCCCTTCCATCAAACGAAAAGTTGTGATATAATCCAGCTCTGAAATAATTGTTAGTTCAGAGCGAATTTAGAATGTTTATTTGAATTATCTTTTTACAGCCAAAATTAAAGTTCAAGGGAGGTAAATAAACTAATGTTTTCCAAAGTTATTCTTCCTTTTAACAGAAAACTGAATTAAATCAACGACTTCTTTTAGGCTATCTCTATGCTACTTTCTTAGTAATAACATCAAGTGATTTAATCTAAGCTTTCTTCTGATTTTCATCATAAAGTGAAAACGTTTGTTTAGTGGAATTTGCGGAAGATAACAATAGAGAGAATTAACAATCAGCCAGTCAAGCCGGGAAGTTACATTTTGAAATGTAAGAGAATCCGAGTGAATGAAATCATTGTGCTAGCTACAAAAGTTTTGTAGATTACCTAATAAATAATACTGGTACTTCTGGGAGATTTATTACTTTTGGCATATGGTTTTAAAACTCTTCTCAATTTTTTTATGATGCTTTTTACTCTTTTACTTGTTTTAATCATTTGACTGCGGCTATGCTGGGGCACCACCTTTAGTCAAGCAAATCGACCCCAGGACTTATTCTTTGTAAGCCTAGTACTTATTCAATCGGTCTCTTTTGCTGAACCGCTAAGTTACGGGGACGTAAACACACCAGTATCGGTTGTCAAGCGATGTTGGGGGGACAAACACACACATATATATATATACATATACATATATATGACGGGTTTCTTTCAGTTTCCGTCTACCAAATCCACTCACAGGGCTTTGGTTGGCCCGAGGCTATAGTAGAAGACACTTGCCCAAGGTGCAACGCAGTGGGATTGAACCCGGAACCATGTGGTTGGTAAGCAAGCTACTTCACAGCCACTCCTGTTTGTTTTAAGTAGTTTTCTTTTTTTTTTTTTGTTATTGTTTTGGGTTTTTTGAACACCAGGCATTCAGAATTTTTTAAAATGGGTTTAAAATTGATTATCTAGTTAACAAATATCCAGTGACATGTGGTTCTTGTATTGAGTTGTGCTGCCAATGCCACCAAATTTCAAGCAGGGGTATAGCAAAAGTTTTCCATTAAGATTTGTGATTAAGTTAATGAGCGATGTTAATATTCATAACGAATTTGCCATTTTCGATTGGTATGCAGCACACATCTATCACACCCAGAATATACGCCCCTGCAAATATCTTAATTATATAAGTGATTATAATAATTGATATATTGGTTATAAAATATAGTAAAGCTTGGGTGAAATGTGTATATAATTACAATTAAATATATGTGAACAATAACATAAGTAGAGGGTGAGGAGACAAAAATGTAATACTATTACCCCTCTTTTTCTTATATTTATTAGATTATTTCTCATTTTCTTCAATTTCTTTTCTTTTTTGTACATTGTAAAACTGAAATTTTAAACGCTCATACATAATTTTTTCTGTTAACTTTTATATTTTATTTGTAAATGTGGAGGCGCAATGGCCCAGTGATTAGGGCAGCGGACTCGCGGTCATAGGATCATGGTTTCGATTCCTAGACCGGGCGTTGTGAGTGTTTATTGAGCGAAAACGCCTAAAGCTCCACGAGGCTCCGGCAGGGGATGGTGGCGAACCCTGCTGTACTCTTCCACCACAACTTTCTCTCACTCTTTCTTCCTGTTTCTGTTGTACCTGTAATTCAAAGGGCCAGCCTTGTCACACTGTGTCACGCTGATTATCCCCGAGAACTACGTTAAGGGTACACGTGTCTGTGGAGTGCTCAGCCACTTGCACGTTAATTTCACGAGCAGGCTGTTCCGTTGATCGGATCAACTGGAACCTTCGACGTCATAAGCGACGGAGTGCCAACAACATTTATTTGTAATTAATACCTTGTAAAGTGGTTGGGGTTAGGAAGGGCATCCAGCTGTAAAATCCATGCCAAAACAGATAATAGAACTTGGCACAGTCTTCTGGCATGCCAACTCCTGTCAAACTATCCAACCCATGCCAGCATGGATAACAGACATTAATTGATGATGATGATAATATAAAAATTTCTTCACAATAATATTTTGCTCAATATTTTCTGTTATTCTATGTCATTTTACTATTTTCTGTGTTATTTTAATATTTTTTGCACACAAGAATCTCTTTTTACTTGTTTCAGTCAAAAGACCGCAGCCATGGGCACTTCCTTGAAGAATTGAAGAATTTTTAGTTGAATGAATCAAGCCCAGTACCTATTGTTTTTTTAAAGACAATACTTATTCTGTTGTTCTCTTTTGTTAAATCACTAAGTTCCTGGGATGTAAACACACCAACACCAGTTGTCAAGTGGTGGCAGGGTACAAAAACAAACACAGACACAAAGACACACACACACACACACACATATATATATATATCATCATCGATGATGATATATATTTATATGCATACACACATACATACAATAGGCTTCTTTCAGTTTCCATCTACCGAATCCATACACAAGGGTTTGGTCAGTTCAGAGTTATAGTAGAAGACATTTGCTTAAAGTGCCATGCAGTGAGACTGAAACCAGAACCATGTGGTTGGGAAGCAATCTTCTTACCTCACAGCTATGCCTATAGTTTTTTTTAAGTTATGTTATTTGACCTTTTAATTGTCTTATACTGAATGAATTAGTTTTTAATGTATAACTCTTGACCTTTCTATTAATCTGTGTCAGTCACTTATTACCTTATTGTGTATATAGTGTTCTGTGTACAGCTGTTCATCATTCTTGTATTTGTCAATAGTTGCTATCAATCATTACATTTCATATATGAGTGTGTATGAATGAGAGTATGTGTATAGACACACATGCAAACACATACATACACAGTTTTGTATGAATAATTGTTCAACTCCTTGTAATTTCATGTATTATCTGTCAATCATCAATATCCAAACGTATGTATACTTACATACATACAATTTCTGTGAGCAACTATTGACTTTGCATATTTATTTTTCTATACTCTTTACAAACCACCATTACCTAACTATATATATGTAAAGGTGACGCTTTAGATACTAATAATTACAGAGGCATCAAGCTGTTAGATCAGGTTATGAAAGTTACGGAGAGGGTCATAGCCCAACTAATTAGGGAGCAAATCAATTTAGATGAGATGCAGTTTGGGTTCGTGCCAGGTAAAAGCACCACTGATGCCATATTTCTAGTGAGACAGCTGCAGGAGAAATATCTAGCCAAGGATAAACCTCTGTACCTGGCCTTCGTTGACATGGAGAAAACCTTTGACAGGGTCCCCCGATCCCTTATCTGGTGGTCAATGAGGAAACTTGGGATAGAAGAATGGTTAGTGAGAGCTGTGCGAGCCATGTACAGAGATGCTGTCAGTAAGGTGAAGGTTGGAAATGAGTACAGTAATGAATTCCGGGTAGAGGTAGGGGTCCACCAAGGTTCCGTCCTCAGCCCCCTCCTATTTATCATAGACCTCCAGGCGATCACAAAGAAATTCAAGACAGGTTGCCCCTGGGAGCTCCTCTATGCTGATGACCTTGCACTAATTGCGCAGTCACTATCAGAACTAGAGAAGTTTAAGGTGTGGAAGCAAGGACTAGAATCGAAGGGCCTTAGAGTCAACCTAGCAAAAACCAAAATCCTAATAAGTAGGAAGGTAGATAAAACACAAACCCCTTCAGGTAGATGACCCTGCTCAGTATGCAGTAAAGGAGTAGGTAGTAACTCTATAAGATGTACCCGGTGCAAGCTATGGACACATAAGAGGTGCAGCAATATCAAAGGCAGATTAACTACAAAGTTAGTTTTTGTATGTGGCAGATGTTCAGGTGCAATAAACACTGTAAACAAACAGGAAACAACTTCTATCTCATTCCAGGGAGAAAAACTAGAGGTAGTTGATAGCTTCCGCTATCTGGGTGACCAAGTTAGTAGTGGGGGTGGGTGCGCTGAAAGTGTAACTGCTAGAATAAGAATAGCCTGGGCCAAGTTTAGAGAGCTCTTACCTCTGCTGGCGACAAAGAGACTCTCACTCAGAGTAAAAGGCAGACTGTATGACGCATGTGTACGAACAGCCATGCTACATGGCAGTGAAACATGGGCTGTGACTGCTGAGGACATGCGTAAGCTCGCAAGGAATGAAGCCAGTATGCTCCGCTGGATGTGTAATGTAAATGTGCATACCCATCAGAGTGTAAGTATCTTGAGAGAAAAGCTGAACATAAGAAGCATCAGTAGTGGTGTGCAAGAGAGACGATTGCACTGGTTTGGACATGTGGTGAGAATGAATGAGGATAGCTGCGTGAAAAAGTGCCACTCCCTAACAGTCGAGGGAACCCATGGAAGAGGTAGGCCCAGGAAGACTTGGGCTGAGGTGGTGAGGCAAGACCTTCGAACATTGGGCCTCACCGAGGCGATGACTACTGACCAAGACCTTTGGAAATGTGCTGTGCGTGAGAAGACCCGGCAAGCCAAGTGAGATCGTTGCCAGGGCCCCTGGACTGGCTCTTGTGCGGGTGGCACATAAGATGTACCATCCTGAGCGTGACCGTTGCCAGTACCGCCTGACTGGCCTTGTAGGGTTTTCGACCGAGATCGTTGCCAGTGCCCCTGGACTGGCTCTTGTGCGGGTGGCACATAAAAGACACCATTTCGAGCGTGGCCGTTTTCGTGCGGGTGACACGTAAAAGCACCCACTACACTCTCTGAGTGGTTGGCGTTAGGAAGGGCATCCAGCTGTAGAAACTCTGCCAAATTAGATTGGAGCCTGGTGTAGCCATCTGGTTTCACCAGTCCTCAGTCAAATCGTCCAACCCATGCTAGCATGGAAAGCGGACGTTAAACGATGATGATGATGATGATGATAAATATAGTCTTTTATTTGTTTCAGTCATTTGACTGCAGCTATGCTGGAGGACTGCCTTTAGCTGAACAAATCAACCCCAGGACTTATTCTTTTGAAACTTATTCTATCAATTTCTTTTGCTGAACCTATAAGTTATGGGGATGTAAACACATCAGCATCGGTTGTCAAGCGATGTTGGGGGAACAAACATAGACACACACACACACAATGGGCTTCTTTCAGTTTCTGTTTACCAAATCCACTCACAAGCCTGAAGCTATAGTAGAAGACACTTGCCCTAGGACTGAACCCAGAACCATGTGGTTGGTAAGCAAGCTTCCACTCAGCCACTCCTATGCCCCAATGTATATATATATACATATATATATATATATACATATGTATTTTTTATTTTTTTATTTGTTTCAGTCATTTGATTGTGGCCATGCTGGAGCATCACCTTTAGTCAAACAAATAGACCCCAGGACTTCTTCTTTTGTAAGCCCAGTACTTATTCTATCGGTCTTTTTGCTGAACCGTTAAGATACGGTGATGTAAACACATCAACATTGGTTGTCAAGCAATGGTGTGGGGGACAAACACAGACACACAAACATATATATATGTTTGTGTGTCTGTGTTTTGACAACAAAACAATTGTGGAGTAAATGATGGGCTAATTTGACTAAGCAACATGCTATGCATCTGTTTGGAGTACTTCAGGCCCTAACCTGTGGGGGCTATGTGACTTTTGAACGCACTGAAAAGCTGTCCAGTTGGCGCTGTGTCTAACACAACCCATCATCTGAAATGTTGACACCTCCTTCAGACTATGAGAAGCAAGTATTTCTTCATTGTTATGGGTCATCAACTAGAAATACTGAATTAGTCATTTAGATGCCCTTTCAGAGTGACGGTTCTGAGATATAAGAACAGCATACAGCAAATTTGCTGGTGTGTAAAGCTTGGACAAACTGGAATTCATTAAACTGAGACACAGAGTAGCATTGAAAATTGTATGTATATATGTGTACTGATGTTTAACACAAATTTTGCTGTGGAAATAGTCCCAGAAGAAATCTTTCCTCTTAGGTAATGTGCGAAAACACATTGGACTTTGAATAAAATTTCTCTCAAGGCTATTTCAACACTGAAAGGTCTTACCACATTTGAATATATATAAAGGTGTTAAATATCATTTTACATGCATATATTTATTCACTACATTTGACAAAGGAAGTGTAGCTGATCAACTACATCTCCTTCCTTAAATGTAATGACTCAAGGTCATGACCTTTGGAGACGGAGATGTTTTCTTGACTCTATGGTTGATGTGGTCATTGATTAAGTTGATAAGAACCTCAGCCATTTATTTCTGTCTCTAGTTGTAAGTTATAGGTGGTTGATCAAATTACAGAGTAAACTGAGCTCCATTGCCTTCTCCACTGTTTACTTATTCTAACTGATTGTGAGTCAATGAGAAAGCCTCTAAATTGTCATTTAGCCAGCTAAAAATAGCAGTCAAGTTTACCTTAAATTGCACTATCTTAAAATGAAAGAACACAGTGGATAGAGTAGTCCTAGATAAGCAATCTAGAACAACACTATATGTATGTGTGTGTGTGTGTGTGTGTGTGTGCATATATGTATATATTTGTGTGTATCTATGTATGTATATGTGCAGTCTTATATTCATCATAGTTTTACAGGCCCTCACAAAGGAGTTTAATACTGAGTGGCCATGGGAACTTCAATATGTTGACAATCTAGTTCTCAGAGCTGAATCTAAAGGGAGAAATCTAGAAACAAGAGTTCTTACAATAAACTTAGCAAAGATGAAGGTTTTAGTGAGTAGGAAAGAAGACAATCTTTTTATCCTTAGGAGAGTGGCCTTATTTGTTATGTAGAAAAGGAGTAGATATAAATTCCATACTCTGTGTCTGTTGTAAGCTATAGACACACAAAAAGTACAGTGGACTCACAAGCAGACTAACAGAGAATGTAAGCTGGTTAGTTGAACTGAAGCAGTTCATATCATGAGCACATCAGAAACTGGTTCTCTTAAATGCCTAGTTGACTCATTAGAGGTAGTTGGTAATCTTTGTTAATTAGATGTAAATTAGTAGAGGAGATGGTTGCTCTGAAAGTACTGCAGTCAGGGTAAGAATGGTCTAGAGAAAATGGACTGGAAAAAAAAAAAAAGGAGTGAGTATACTCTATCGGATGGACAATATAAGTGTGTATGGGAGCTACTGCCACTGTTGGCAACAAAGGTTATTTCTCATAGAATGAAGGGTAGATTGTATGAAGCTTGTGTTAGAACTGCAAGCTGCATGGTTGTGAGATATGGGTCTTGAATGCAGAGGATTTGAGGAGACTGGAAAGAAATGACGTGAGCATGCTCTATTGTATGTACATTGAAGACAAAATATAATTGTGCTGAGATCAGCATAAGAGGTAGCAGATGTAAGATGCAAGAAAGAAGACCATGTAGGCATGGACATGTGTAGGGACAAGAATGGCTGTATAAAGATGTGCTGATCACTTAAAGACGATGAATTTTTCAAAAGATGAACACGGACAACGTGGTGAAGGATGTGGAGAGTCAATTACATCCACCCCAGTGTTCAGCTGACGCTTATTTTATCAATCCTGAAAATATGAAAGGCAAAGTTGACCTCAGCAGAATTTGAACTCAGAATGTGAAGATGGACAAAATAATACCACTTTTCCCACTGTACGAATGATTCTGCCAGCTCACTGCCTCATGAGTGCTACATATTAAAGTTTAATTATAAAACATTGTAGAAATGAAAAAAAAAAAAAAAAAATTCCTT
Source organism: Octopus bimaculoides (assembly GCF_046866305.1). Taxonomy (NCBI): domain Eukaryota; kingdom Metazoa; phylum Mollusca; class Cephalopoda; order Octopoda; family Octopodidae; genus Octopus; species Octopus bimaculoides. Next base: position 129,576,805 of record NC_142931.1, read on the forward strand.
GTAATTAAACAGTATGCAGTGTAACCAGAAATATGTGGCATCACTGGTAAGTTCTAGTAACAGACCATGGTGTTAAATTGGCACCAATATTTAGACTGCTTCAAGAATTACTCAGGTGTCTTTTGCATGAGAAACAGTAGTTAAGTTAGTGTAAACATATTTAATGCAGTGAGCATTAAAAAAAAAAATTAAAAAAACTAACTAGAAATGATTCTGCAATGAGTAAAAGCAAACAAACATGTAAAAAAAACTTAGTTGTTGGTTAATGTTATTTAAACAAGATTTATCCCTGACATTAACAATCCAGTAACAGCTATAATTACTGCCTTATATTTAGCAGCTTATGACTAATAATACAAAACATTTGTCAATTATACTAACCTTCATTAAAAAAATAAGTAGTCAAACAAAAATAATATGAGCTTTATTTATTTGAGTTTATTTATTTTACAAGAGTTTATTAAAAAGAAAATAAAAACATCAAAACTATTTGGAAGTGAAAATATCAATTAAAAGGGTTGACAAAGAAATGTCACGTTGAAATGGTAAAAACAAAGGGGGGGGGGGAAGAAAGGATGTGGAGTTTTGTATATAGGTAGATTACCTGGTGTGTAAAGAAAGATATATAAACAGAGAAGATTAGACATCTTGCAGCAAGTCTTGGGTAACTAGTAGACTTTTCTACATTGGCCTGATCACATTAAGCCTGAGTTATAATCCTGGTCATGATAAACTCTTGAGGATAATAATTATATAACAACATTATTAACAAATCATAAAGCTAATGCTTTCTATTTTATGATCATCAACTTGTTTAGAAACAATTTTCTATATGGTTCAGACATAGAATATACAACTCTCCTTTCAATGAATTCTACCTTAGAACAAAAGTACTTTTTAAACCAGAGGCTTTAAATCAATGCATATTTAATCAGATGAATGCAAACACATCTGTTTAACAGTCTACTATCTATTCCAAACTTTCAGCCACCATGGGTGATCACAGTTAACAGTAGAAAGTAAATGTAACAAGATAAAGCTTAAGTTTTCAATTAAAATATCATATTCAAAAGCGAAAGGAGGTATTATTCTGAAGCTGAAGTACCACTGAATACAACCAACAGAGATAGGTTAAGAAAAAAAAAAAAGCATTTAAAAAGATTGATATTGAACTTTATAATAAGAAAAGAAAATTGTCTTTTGAAGGTGGACATTAAGTGACTAAATTCTGTCGGTTTCAAAATTTTGTTGTAAATTACCAGCAGTTTTCAGTTGCAGCAAAAAATATGGATATTGCGATAATTAAAGTATTTATGGTGTTATTGATTTATTTTTCATGATGTCAGAAAAACCTGTAGCTAATAAATCTCTCACAAACAATTACATATAATAGAGTTCTCTCTTTATTATTTGTGGCAGTATTGTGGAACATGATTAATTAAGCAATATTATTATCTGGTGCAATTTAAGCAAGTATTGTTATCCAGTGCTACACAAGCGATTGCTATTTAGACTGCACTGCTATATATCAAACTGGAGAAAGCAAAAATTCTATAGACTGAAGCAATGACACTTTTGGCAGTAACTCTAGAACTACTGTTAGTATATTATATTAAATATAGGTAATACACATGTAGTGATAAATAAAAATTCTCGTATCTTCCATCTCTCATTAACCAAATATATTCTATATATGTGTGTGTGTATACACACAAAAAGAAACTAGGCAGTTTTCATTTGAAATGCAGGTGCATCCTCCTCCTTAAGTGAAAAACTCATTCACCATGAAATACCAGCTTTTTGATCTGAGTGACACCAACAATAAACCAAACCTTTAGCTGCCTTGGATATCTGAAGTGGTTATTAATAGTTAAAAGTATTAGAAAGATTGATTCTAAAACCATAATTTAAGTGTACTCCAGCTGTTCTTACAATCATCAAGCAACTGAGACAGTGTTGTAGCATTTCTGGAAATTATGTTTTCGCAACAAACTGCACCACAGAACATCAAGTGTTTTTGTTCTGTAAACTGGTTATATTACACCATAATACTTATATCCAGGGAAAATCACACCATGTAACTATATCAAGGGAATATCACATTGTATAATTATATCCAGGCAATATCATACCATATCATTTTAACTAGGCAATATCACACCATATAATTATATCCAGGCAATATCACACCATATAATTGTATCCAAGTAATACCACATTGTATAAATTACATCCAGGCATTATCACAGCATATAATTATATCAAGGTAATATCACATTGTATAATTGTATCTGCTCATTGTTACTATGTTTTTAGACAGTTATTTTTATGTCTTTTCATTGGTGATCAGTCCAGCTAACACCAGACAACTGTATTTCATCACAGACTTAACATGGCCACATGTCAAATTATTTAATTTTACATATTAGAGTGGTTCAATTTACTCACCACCGAACACATTGTTACTGATTATTTAATAGGGCCCTGGTCTGTTGACACTTATTTGCAATCAGTTCTTCCATACTTTGCCATAAAATACAAGCTATATTTTTTTAAAAATCATCTAACACCTAATTTTCAGTAACAGATGAACAAGGTTTAATACAAAGATTAAAAAAAAAAAAAAAGAAAAATCCACTTCGAAATCTAAGGTTGATATAAAGTATTCATTGGAAGGAGAGTTTATTAGTTAGAATGATTCATTTTTTAAAAATAATTATAATAAATTGTAGGAATTGTATGTGATTCCTTTTAGAGTATGTTTACCTTGATCGAATATTAAATAATCTCACAAGAAACAATGAAATAAATCAATGTCAAACCAAAATACCATATCAAATATTATAACAGTTCTTTTCTAAACCCAGAACACCGAAATAATTTACCATAGTTTTAACTTATATATTTTCTTTCTCTCTTCATGTTAGAGGAAATGGAGTCAACTTAATAATAATATAAACTACAAGGACAAGGCTGTTGAGGTGTAATATAGTTTATAATATCAACTACAAGAATATTACGATTACTTACAGGGCATTTAGAATAGTTATGAAACAAAACTGGATACTATAAGTTTTCGTTCATTAACATTTTCTTTTTCAACTACATTGCCCTTATGATGGTGGTGATAAGTCTTTCTGCTATAGGCACAGGTCTTGAAATTTGCAGGAAGAGCGCTAGTTGAATACATCAACCCCAGTACTCAACTGGTACTTATTTTATTGATCTTGAAAGGACGAGAAGCAAAGTTGACCTTGGTGGAATTTGAACTCAGAATGTAAATATGGACAAAATGCTGATAAGCATTCTAACAATTCTGTCAGCTCACCACCTTAATAATAATAATAATGATAATAATAATAATAATACATAATGATAACCATAACAACAACATTAATAATAATAATAATAAGTTCTAATAAAGGCATTAAGCCAGAAATATAGTGGAGGATTAGTTGATCAAACTGCTTCAAGTACTTAACAGGTGCTAACTTTATCAACCTTGGAAGGGTGAAAGGTATAAAGTTGACTCCCACCCCAGAGAGAGAGGGAGAGAGAGAGAGAGAGAGAGAGAGAGAGAAAGAGAAAGAGAGAGAGAGAGAGAGAGAGAGAGAGAGATTTGCAATCAGAAAGTAAATGGATGCAACTAAATAGTGCAAAGATCTTGTCTGGTGCTCAGCTAATTATGCCATTCACAACCCCCAAAAGTTGTGACAATATAACAACAATTTTTTACACAGGCATAAAACCAGAAACTTTTGGGGAGTAGAAATGGAGGTAAACAATCAATCATATCAACACCAGTACATAACTGGTACCTATTTTATCAATCTCAGGAAAACAAAAGGCAATGTTGACTCTGGCATGATTAGAACCCAGAACATAAAGGGATGTAACCAAATACTGCAAAGTATTTTATTCAACACTCCACCATCCTTGTGATGATGATGATGATGATAATGATAATCCTTTCTAATTTTGGCACAAGGCCAGAAATTTTGAGGGGGCAAAGCAATTACATCAACTCCACTGGCACTGTTATTTTATTGACTCTGAAAGGCAAAGTTGACATCAGTGGCATTTGAACTTAAAATGTAACAAGCTGGAAGAAATGCTGTTAAGCATTTTGTTCCAATGCATTAACAATGCTGCCAGTTTGCCACCTTCATAACAATAATAATAGTAATACTAGCAATAATAATGCTTTGTAATTTCGGCACAAGGTCAGCAAATTTAGTGGAAGTAGGGTTAGTCAATCACATCGACCTCGATACTTTGACCAGTACCGTCTTCATTTTATTGACCGCCCCACTAAAGGGATGAAAGGCAGAGCTGACCTTGGCAGGATTTCAATACAATAATTAAAGAGTCACAACTAAATATTGCAAAGCGTTTAATCTAACACTCTAACGATTCTGCCAATCCATCACTTTTAAAATAATAATAATAATGATAATTTCAAATTTTGGCACAAGGCCAACAATTTTGGGGGAAGGGATAAGTCAATTATATCAACCCCAGTGTTCAACTGGTACTTATTTTATCAATCCCGAAAGGATGAGAGGCAAAGTCGACCCTCGAAGGATGAAAAGCAAAGTTGACCCGGGTGGCACTTGAACTCAGAACGGAAGGTCGGAAGGAATGCTGCTAAGCATTTTTCGCAAGCATGCTACTGATTCTGCCAGCTCACCACTTTAATAATAATAAAATAATAATGAAATCTTGCAAGAGTTTTATACAGTAAAAATTAAAAAGAGACATAAAAAACATTTCTGTAGCAATAATAATTTGTCTTGTTGGTTGATGATTATAAAGGATAACCAAAGACATTAACAAGGGTTCAATCTCTATTTAGTAAATGCTAATAAAACAAAATGGTCCTGTGGTGAGAGGTTGTAGTAGGTGAATAACAATCTGTGTAACAATAGTCCAAGTAATAATAATTTAACACTTGAGAAAAACGATGTCGATGATGATGATGAATCTATGTTTCCCTTCAAGAAATGTGTGGTACAAGATCACACGTTTGTTGAAGAGGGAGATGCAGTTAACTGAAAGCGAACTGACCAAATCCTTAGTGTATTACTGGTACTTACTTGGATCAACCCTGAAGAGATGGAAGTCAAAGCTGACTTTGACAATTTCATGCCATTGTAGATGGTAACAAAATATCTGTATTTATTTTAAAAGAATCGAGCTATCAATGACAGAATAACATAAGGAAAATACTAAAGTTCTGTTGAGACATTAAGAATGGAAGCTATTGTTATAAGTTTTGTTTTGTGGGTGTTGGGATGGAAATAAATAATACGATAGAAGTGCAAGAGGTGAGGATGGGGAGACAAGCAAACAAACATTAAAAAGAAATAAAATAAAAACCCAACAGAATACAATAGAAGCCACAAAAAGGGGTGAGGTGAAGGGAGAAAAGCAGTGAAAAACTGCCGTGGACTTTTCCCTGAATCATTATTAAAGAAATATCACATTGTGCAGAATTGTCCTAAACACACTGCAGGTAAGACATTGTTTTGGATACATTCCATGGTTTGTATTTTGGAAATCTTTATATGTACAACCACAAACAAATAAGCACACACATGCTCAGTCACACACTCACTCACATATCAATATATAAAGAATTTGTGTTGATTTTTTATGTATTTGTTTGACTGAGAAATATTTTCACACAACCATATGAATACATTGGCACAGGGATCTTGCCAACAACATCCCATGAGTTGTCTTTGGAGTTGTACACTTCTATCAGATCAGAATAAAGGTTCTCTTTTGACCCCCTGCATCGGCCCCCAAATAAATAAATTTTCTCATCCAGCACAGCCAAGCTAACAAAGTCACGAGCACATCTCATTTCAGGGAGAATGTCCCAGTTACCAGTTAGTGGTGTGTAACGAAATACACCTTCAAGCCCTACCACGTATATCTGAGAGTTCAATACCACAGCACTGAGGCACATGTCATTTGCAGGAAGACCATTCTTTACGATGCTACAGGTATGTGTTGTTGTATCATAGCATTGTACAACATTTGTCACAACCTCGTCATTGTTCTTTCCTCCGAACAGATAGATGTATTTACCATAGGCAACATAACCCATGTTTTCTACAGCAAACAGTAGTTTTCCCGTGCTTGTCCATTTATTTGAAGAACTATCCCACATTTCTACAGTGTTTAGCACACATTCTTCATCAAATCCTCCCAATACATAAATGTTGTTATCAACGACAGCCATAGCATGTCGTCTTCGAGCTTGTAACATGTTGTTTCCTCTAATCCAGGAATGGAATGTGAGATCATATTTCCATAATTCTGGACTTCTCAAACCACCAGACACATAAATCTCATTGCCTATCACTGCAGCAGCATATTCGTTTCGCTTTTTAAAGGGAAGCGGTTTCAAAGACACAAACTCTTTTGTATCTGGTCTGTAAAACTCCACATCACTGCTGAGACCATCAGCTACTCTGCCACCAAGGAGTACAGCAACTTCCGTGTAAGAGAAAGCAAAGCGAGGAGTAATCTGATAAGCTTGTAGTAAGTTACGTCGTGAAGGAACAGTATGGAATGAGATTGCATCTTCTATCATTTCTTGACCCTTTTCACACGTCATATGATTGGATTTGATCACATAATCCAGCAGGTAGCTTTGAGCAATCAATGGAAACTTCACACAAGTCATCATCTGGTAGCGGAAAGATTTCCTGTGTTCAATATCATACTCCAGCCATTTGACAGCAGCCTCGAAAACCTACAAAAGAAAACAAGTCAATATAGTTGAAATATTGATTTTTTTAAATTGGCACAAACATTTTAGAATTACAATTGATTAACTTAAGTCAATATATGTCTTATACCTATTTTATATGCAGCCTTCCCGCCCATCATATTTGACTTGTATTTATTTTATTAACCCAGAAATTGAAGAGATGCGATGCATTTTGTCTGGTGCTCTGCTTGTTATGTGTCCCATCACTTTCATGTACAGTTTAAATAATAACAATCGTTACAGTATGAGAACAACAATAACATCATCAACAAGATTTAAAGTTAGGTTAGTGACTGAAGATGGTACAGTCTTTATCACAAGAAGTTTTGTTCCAAAAACAGGGGTCACACAGAATGTTCAAATCTTTAATCTTTATGTTTAATAAATGGAGAGAAATCCCATTGCTATAATGTTCTAGTAACAAGTTAGTTGATAGAAGAATGGACAGACTCTTGTTAAGTTGCATCAATGAATCAGAGCAGTGGAGAATGAAGATGCAATGTAAATGCTGTTTTGTTCTAGTGATCAAATAAGACAGAGATGATGTGATGGGGAGCAAGCGAAATCCACAGTCAAACTATGAAAAAACGTGTAGGGGCAATGAAGTCTTGTCGTTAAGGTGCTGTATGACTGAGTCATGGTTTAAAACCAGCCACCAACACTGTTGAACTCTAGTATAAATCATATGCACGAAGTAGCCTTATTTGAAATGCAGGTGTTACTATCACTTCATGCTTGAGTGATTGCTGTTTAGATCAAAATGTTAACAAATAACCAACACTATTATGTTACCACAAATTCCAGTCCTGGTTGCAGTGTGGTGGCTTGAGTGTCTCAATGACCTTGAGACCTATGCTGAACAGGTCAAAGGATAGAGGCCAGACTCTTATGGACCACCTCTTCCGACATGGGTTTGTGTTGATTAGACAAAAGAAGCAACATTACAAATGCCCCGTTGACAATTCGAAAACAACAAAACCTGGGAGATGAAGGCTTACGAAAACAAGGTGATTTACAGAACAGCATAACCCACGATAATATTGACAAATGGAGTTAAATATCAGAAATATAAATTTTCTTTGAGTGTTTTATAAGTCATCAGAAGAAAACAATTCCTGTCCTTACTGCTACACTGTAGCACAGTACAATCATCCCATATTTGTCTTCACTATAATACTATACTCTACACCTATTACACCATGTTCTTACTCCCACACTCCACTCCACACATTATCTTCAACTGCTTTCAGAATTAAAAATGGGATAACTGTGGCTGAAATACCTCTGTTCAGAGGTCTTCTTGATCAGACTATGATAACATTTTACCATCAAATTCCATGCTTTAAGTCATCTAGAGCACTTCTATTACACACTCCCCTAACAACATTACCACCACTATCACAATGCACGGTATTACTCTAATATAATTACTAATTACATTCTCCCTCAATAACATTATCACATTCTATATTACCAGACTACTACAATAATATTCTAATACAATTACAAATACATCAGTCACTAATACTACCACCACCACCACCACTACTACTGATCATCATCATCATCATCATCGTTTAACGTCCGCTTTCCATGCTAGCATGGGTTGGACGATTTGACTGAGGACTGGTGAAACCGGATGGCAACACCAGGCTCCAGTCTGATTTGGCAGAGTTTCTACAGCTGGATGCCCTTCCTAACGCCAACCCCTCAGAGAGTGTAGTGGGTGCTTTTACGTGTCACCCGCACGAAAACGGCCACGCTCGAAATGGTGTCTTTTATGTGCCACCCGCACAAGCCAGTCCAGGGGCACTGGCAACGATCTCGCTCGAAAATCCTACAGGAGCCAGTCAGGCGGTACTGGCAACGGCCACGCTCAAAATGGTGCATCTCATGTGCCACCCGCACAAGAACCAGTCCAGGGGCACTGGCAACGATCTTACTTGGCTTGCCGGGTCTTCTCACGCACAGCCCATTTCCAAAGGTCTCGGTCCGTAGTCATCGCCTCGGTGAGGCCCAATGTACGAAGGTCTTGCCTCACCACCTCAGCCCAGGTCTTCCTGGGCCTACCTCTTCCACGGGTTCCCTCAACTGTTAGGGTGTGGCACTTTTTCACGCAGCTATCCTCCTCCATTCTCACCACATGTCCATACCAGCGCAATCGTCTCTCTTGCACGCCACAACTGATGCTTCTAATGTTCAGCTTTTCTCTCAAGATACTTACACTCTGACGGGTATTCACATTGACATTACACATCCAACGGAGCATACTGGCTTCATTCCTTGCGAGCTTACGTATGTCCTCAGCAGTTACAGCCCATGTTTCACTGCCATGTAGCATGGTTGTTCGTACGCATGCGTCATACAGTCTGCCTTTTACTCTGAGTGAGAGTCCCTTTGTCGCCAGCAGGGGTAAGAGCTCTCTAAACTTTGCCCAGGCTATTCTTATTCTAGCAGCTACACTTTCAGCGCACCCACCCCCACTACTAACTTGGTCGCCCAGATAGCGGAAGCTATCGACTACCTCTAGTTTTTCACCCTGGAATGAGATAGAAGTTGTTTCCTGTTTGTTTGCAGTCTTTATTGTACCTGAACATCTGCCACAAACAAAAACTAACTTGCTAGTTAACCTGCCTTTGATGTTGCTGCACCTCTTATGTGTCCATAGCTTGCACCGGGTACATCTTATAGAGTTACTACCTACTCCTTTTCTACATACTGAGCAGGGCCATCTACCTGAAGGGGTTTGTGTTTTATCTACCTTCCTACTTATTAGGATTTTGGTTTTAGCTAGGTTGACTCTAAGGCCCTTCAATTCTAGACCTTGCTTCCACACCTGAAACTTCTCCTCTAGTTCTGATAGTGACTCCGCAATTAGGGCAAGGTCATCAGCATAGAGGAGCTCCCAGGGGCAACCTGTCTTGAACTCCTCTGTGATTGCCTGGAGGACTATGGTAAATAATAGGGGGCTGAGGACGGAACCTTGGTGGACCCCTACCTCTACCCGGAATTCATTGCTGTACTCATTTCCAACCCTCACCTTACTGGCCGCATCTCTGTACATGGCTCGCACAGCTCTCACTAGCCATTCTTCTATCCCAAGTTTCCTCATTGACCACCAGATAAGGGATCGGGGGACCCTGTCAAAGGCTTTCTCCATGTCAACGAAAGCCAGGTACAGAGGTTTATCCTTGGCTAGGTATTTCTCTTGCAACTGTCTCACTAGAAATAAGGCATCAGTAGTGCTTTTACCTGGCACGAACCCAAACTGCATCTCATCTAAATTGATTCGCTCCCTAATTAGTTGGGCTATGACCCTCTCTGTAACTTTCATAACCTGATCTAACAGCTTGATGCCTCTGTAATTATTTGTATCTAAAGCGTCCCCTTTACCTTTGTAGCAGTTGACTATGATGCTGCTACACCAGTCATAGGGTATGACTCCTTCGTGTATCACCTGGTTCGTAATACGGGTGACTAGGCTATAGCCAACACTGCCAGATATTTTGAGCATCTCTGCAGTGATTCCTGATGGGCCGGGGGCTTTCCCGGTCTTCATACTCTTAATTGCTTTATCTACCCTGGTACTATCAACTCGGATAGCTGGTCCCTCTATTGGGTCGACATAAGGCAGGCTCTCTTTCTCCCATTCATTCTCTTTATTAAGCAATCTATCGTAGTGGCATCTCCAGACCTCTTTCTTTGCATCCTCATTTAATGCAAGCGTACCATCATCCATGCGAACACATTTCTCTCCTACAACATCACTATTCTCTCTCCTACACTGTCTTGCAACCCGAAATACCTCGAGTCTTTGGTCCTCACGGCGCAGAACATTGGCAAATCTTTCCTTATCTGCTTCCCCTCTGGCTAAATAAACCTGTCGCCTAGCCTCCCTTCTGGCACATTGGTACAATTCCCTGCTACCACCGTTCTTCCAGTCCTTCCAAGCTTGTTTCTTTTGTCTAATAGCCCTGTCTACCTCCTTGTTCCACCACCACGTTACTCTGGGTTGGGAGGGGACCTTACACCACCCACAAATCTGGTCGGTGGCTTTCAACAGGTTGTCCCGCAGAAATCTCCAATTGTCTTCCACGTTGTATGATGCTATATCCCCTTCTATTTCGTTAAATGCTTCAAGTAACTTGTCTCTAAGTCTCTGTCCGTTTGCAGGGTCTTTAAGCTTCCACACCCTTCTTCTCCAAGCCTGTCTAATTCTGGGCACCCATTTTGCCTTGATCCCAAAGTCGCTAACTACTAATCTATGTTGTGGGGTACATTCTTCGCCAGGGTAGGTTTTGGCATTTATAAGCCGCCCTCTTTCCCTATTTCTGGCGAGGATGTAGTCGATTTGGCTAGAGTGTCTGCCGGAGCGGTAGGTGACTAGGTGACTGGCAGGTTTCCTGAAGTTGGTATTGCAGACCATAAGATTGGTTGCATCACAGAACTCCAGCAGTCTGGTTCCCTCCTCGTTGCGGGAACCGAAGCCATAGCCTCCATGTATGCCATGGAAGCCCCCAGCACGACGTCCGACATGACCGTTGAAGTCTCCAGCCACAAAGAGAAGGTCCCTGTCACTCGTCGACGAGGTAGTTTGCAAGAGGGTGTCATAGAATTGGTCTTTCAGACCATCTGGTAGCCCAGGTTGAGGTGCATAGGCTGAGTTTGCCAGAGGCGGAGAATACTGCAATCTTGGTGAAAGCGAACATCCTAGATACATGTAGGTTAGCTAGAGAAGTAGATGATGACAAGGACATTGTACATTGACACAACAAGTATGATGTGGATGACCTAATTTCTGAGAATTTTAACAACCAATGAGTGACAATTTTTAGAAGATGGTTCAACTAGCAAGTCATTTTGTTGCTTACATCTTTCTTTCTTTCTTTCTTTTTTTGTGTATCATACATAATCCTGAATTAATTGTCATTCTTAAAAGAACTATAGGGGGTCATTATCCGTTGTTGTCGTGTACCAAGTTTGCCCTGATCAAGCAGGGCTATAATCCATCTGGTCATTTATCTGGGACAAAAATATCTAATCTTTCCTGCCTGGAATAAGATGATCAGGTGTGAATCATGGCTGACTGAACATTCAACTTGTTTTTGCAACTGTTTTAGCACTGGAGATAAACACATGAATGAACATACAGAAATTATCATCATCAAGATCCATTTACCAACTTGGCATGGATTGGACAGTTTGATGGGAGCTGGTAAGGCCAGGGGCTGCACCAGGCTCCATTGTCTGTTTTGGCATGGTTTTTATGGCTGGATACCCTTCCTGATGCCAAACATCTTACAGAGTGTACTGGGTACTTTTTACGCGACACCAGCAGCACTTTCTTTTTACAGGGCAACTGCACTGGTGATTTTACATGGCACCAACAGAGTCACTGAGTAACTTGCAAGACAAAATGCCCCCCCAGGATATCAATTCTTTTGTGGTACACTTCAAGTGTACAGCAAGGCACCAGATATCTCAGTCCAGAGGGATATATATATATATATATATATATATATATATATATATATATATATATATATATATGTGTGTGTATCTGTAAAAATATGTGACACTTATTTGGTAGCCATGATAAAACTCTGAGTTTCGGATGCTGGGGTGGGAACCCATGCCAACATCTCTTCAGTTATCCGGTCATTGAAAATTTTTCACAGGAATTTTCAATGGCCGGATAACTGAAGAGATGTTGGCATGGGTTCCACCCAGCATCCAAAACTCGAAGTTTTATCATGACTACCGAATAAGTGTTACATATTTTTACAGATAAATTCCTCTATTTACATAATATTGAGGTCTCTTTCTTTCTTTTGTTGTCCTTTCTATCAATATATATATATATATATATATATATATATATACATATATATATATATATATGAGAGACAGAAAGAGAGAGACTAAAACGTCTGATGTCAACTAAGTCAGCATTGTCAAATAGGCAACATCAAAACAATTGTGTGATAATGTCTCATAATCTTTCTATAAGATAGTAGTGTATGATTTCCATTATGTTGAGCTATCACACATAGACAGCGCCCACTGGCTCATTATCAGGTCATGTAGCTGAATGTCAGACTAGCGGGGTTTGTTCAGTCAATTTAGAAATCAAACAGAAGCTGGACAATGATCTACTTCAACTCAGCAGTCAGGAATGGTGAAAATGAGAAATTCAAACACTCACCTGGCTTTCAGTTGTACAATTTAGCCGTCTGTCATTCAACAGATCTATCACACATTCACCAGAGAGGCGTAAGAAATCTTCATCTTTTATGAGTGATGTGAAATGTTTACAGGCATATTCCTTGGTGAACTCATATAGCTCCTTATGGGCATGTGCATCAGACAGAGACAATGCGCAAAGACAGTTCGAGTCACTGATTTCCTCCTTGAAGAACTGAACACATAACTCTACTAATGTTGAGATTTGGAACATGTGAGATTGTGAGAACAATTCAAAGACTATTCCAGTAGTAATGGTGATGCTCCCAGTATAAATGAAGTGCAAAACATGTCCAAACACCAGTGGATCGATTTGCTTGATGGTAAATGAGTTCTTATGTGTTTCTTCCATTCCAGACGAAAACATTGATTTGAAATAATAAGAACCTGCTGCCAAGATGGCTCGGTGGCAAGGGAATTTCTTGTCTTCAATAATTATAGTAACATCAGTGTAGTTAGCATTCACACGAAATGCTTCAACATTAGCTCTAAGAGCATCTGAATGCTGAGAGCTGAAATAGAACATTCCTTGTGAGTAAGAGTCTTCCTCTACATCCTTGTTCTGCTCTGCCATGACTGAAAAATACAAAGGAAGATACAATTAGTAAGATGATGGTGAGTATTATCAGAGATAGATATTAAGTTAACACCAGTGTGTTTAAGAAATCATTAAATCAAGCAGATTCTACAAATTTAATATTCCTACAAAATTTTAACAAATCTAATATTCCTACAAAATTTAAAATCTATATTGTCCATGGGTGCTTTAGCAGAGCTCCATCAATTACAAGCATTCTGGCCAGGCCTCTGATTTGAGGTTTACTTCCATCCTCCTTTTCTTCTTTCCATTAGTCTCAGATACCTTGAAAAGGGTCACAGAAACAGGAGTTTCCTCCTCAGACTGTGGGCCCTCAGTTTATCAAGGGTAATCCTGCATCTATACATGTATGTGTAGTCCTGGGCAAAACTTTTTAAGGAAGACTGGTAGTTGCTCAAGCATGCAGGTCTCCCCTTTCAACGCAGCCAATGTTTACCCAAGGAAAAGGCAGCTAACTTGGGGCTGATACACTTCAGCACCTATATTGTTGTTGCAAGCAATACTGTCTGAATGCAAAGAGCCAGAACATACTGCAAGGTGTTTCGACCAAACCTCTAATGGTTTTACCAATCTACCAATCTGGATTGGTGCATTTTTTTTAATGCCTCCGAAAGAATGGAAGGCAACGTTTACCTCAGTGGGACCTAAAAGAAAACAGATGGCCACAACAAATACTACAAGACATTCTGTTCAGCACTTTAACAATTCTACATTTGCTGCCTCCTATAGACTAAACCTTTAAAAGAAAAATGGCTGTAAAGTACTGGCTACATGGTATTGAACACAACCATTATTACAATCTCCTCATTCAGATTCACAATAGCTTACATAACTTGTCTAACAACAATATGATACATTAATAGGCAAAATATCTTTAAGGCAAATGAAAAACTTGCAAAGATAAGAGTACAGTTAAATAACACAAGCACCCATTCCACCCCAACATACACACAACCACATACATTTGAAGTATATCAGAAAAGCACCTTCTTGTTGTTGACATTTATAAACTGTTTGACAAATTGTTTTTACACCTGCATGTTTTTTTCCTGAATCCTGTTGGCAAAGCAGTAATAGCTAAGCAGAGTTATGTGTTTTGCACAATGGCTCTAAAAATGTGCAATAATAAAGTCAGCCTTGTTTAATCAAACAAACTCAGATCATATTATCCTGTCACATCAACTTATAGCAAAACAAAAAACAAAACAAAATATCATATCATATGAATATCATATAAGATAATGATCATCATCGTTTAACGTCTGCCTTCCATGCTGACATACACACACATAAATATTCAGTGACTAACAAGAGTTAAATTGAGGTTAACAAAGCCATATGGCTGTTCTATACTTTGGAACAAGACAGTAGCTAAAGGTAAGATGACATGTTATGCCATTACTCTAATATTTGATAATTGTGTTGAATAAAAAAAAATAACAACTACAGTGTGTTTTTGAGATGGTTATGGGTCAAGTATAATGTAGTAACAGGTTTGAAAGAGAATAATGTCACCAATAAAACTTGAGCACACATGACTGCTCCATCAAGCAGAATGACAGATTGCTTTGTATGAATATATATATATATTTATCCCTCAAAAAAGCTTGTTATAGTTAACTTGTTTAGATCAGATAAAGAGATTTGTTACAAATGGCCTCATACAATGGAAAGATATATTAACAGTTAACTATCTGTAGTAGAGTGTTATGAAAAAAATTTAAACATAGTGGAAAGACAGGTTATCACAGAGGGAGTGACATAATCATTGTCACCATTTCACACTTACTTTCTATGCTTGCATGGATCAGATGGAATTTACTGAGGCAGATTTTCTACTGCTGGATACCATTCCTGTTGTCAACTCTCACCTGTTTCCAAGCAAGGTAACATTTCCCCACAGCCAGGCATGTTTTCCAAGGAAGACTATATATGAACATCATTTGCATGATGGTGGTGCTTGTTTACAAGCTTCATGTGGTGTTTGGACAAGGATATACACAAATACACAGGCCTCTTTCAGTTTCTGTCTACCAGATCCCTAACAAAACTTTGGTCAGCCTGATGCTACAGTAGAAATCATTTGCCCAAGGTTCTGCACTGTGGGAATGAAACCGAGACTGACCAAATGATTAGGAAGTGAGCTTCTGAACTACATAACCACACACACAGTGGCAAGATAGAGTTGTTACAGATGACATATAAAGAAAAGGACATGAAGTCAGTATGACAAATAACATTTGAAAATGGCATAGGAATAATGGTATTCGTTGTAAGACACAGGGCTTGTACAACTGACTCAGCTACACAAATTGAAACGAAACAAAAGAAAACAAAAGCTGCAATTGTAAACGACAACTAGAAAGAGAAAGACGACATATAAGAAAAAGAGAAGAATACAGGCATTGTTTCTGACAGGACAGTTTGTTAACTTTACATATATGTGAGGAAGGCATTTCATATAGAGCTTTAATCCATACATCCCTTTCCATAAATGGATGTTTAAATAAAAAGTAAACTTCATTCATGTCAGTAATAAATAGGTTTCATTTAATCAGATTTTCAATGGTTTAATGATAAAACCCTATCATTAAGTGGCTTTGTGTGCAGATAGGAAGCTATAATTGCACTGACCAAAAAAAAAAAAAAAAAAAAAAAAAAACTTAAACTTAAAGCAGTGGTTCTCAACCATTTTCCATTTTTTCCCTTATGGACCCCTTTACTTGGATGGAACCCCATAGCCATTCAAAGTTTTAAAAATTCCTATAAAATATTTCTATAATTACATATCTAAATATCATTAGGGATTGTATTAAAAATTGTTGAAATGTTTTGTGCATTGTAAAAGTGCAATAAACCAATTTATCGCACATACATTTTAACAACAAAAATCTTATAGGGGCCCCCCAAGTGTTACACGGACTCAGCAGAGAAACACTGGTTTAAAGTTACTTGGAATTACAGGTGTAAATAACAAATGCATGCCATCATTAAAATAATGAATAAATAGTTCAAATAACTCTGAACTGGAACTGTCAGAGATAACAACAACAGCCATATCAGTATTAAGCCAAAACATTTTCAGATGCACCATTCTGCTGTTGAATGAAGCCACACAGAATTTTCTCTAAAGTTCATTTTGGTGTTATGGAATTACCAATAATTTTTGGTGAAACTAGTAGAGGAGAGTTTAGGGGAATTTTTGTAGTATGTGTGGGTGTACTGCAGAATCGGATAATAAGCTAGTATCTAAAACTTGGCCATGCTATCTCTATACTAGAATTTGAAGTTTCTCAAAAAAGAAAGGAAATGAGAAAAAATTATTTCCTGATCTTTATTATTAAACCAATCATAAATCAAGATATATGAGTATTTTTAGATAAAGACTTCAATCTCAATAATTTTTTAGATATTTCTCTTCTAGTTTTGATAAAATTCTTCCTGCCACTGACCTATCCAAGGTGAATTCAACTCGACCCTTTTACTGCAGAAAGCAGTTTTATATACCAGTCTATCTTTTGTAGAGGAATGTTCTGTTTGAAACCATATTTAGTTGAGATATGTCAAATTGATTGAGGCAATGTGACTGGCAGAAAATATCAGTTTTATTATTTGATAGATGTTTAATATCATTACTGGAATAAACATGAAATTCAATTTCACAGTTGACAGATCAAATATGAAAGGTAAATTGAACTCATCATTCTTAAACAGGTTTTGACCAGAACCTAGATAAAGTAATATGATTGTACTAGATGGAAGTCTCTATCTGCAACACTATAAGTGCAGCCTGGTTACTTATACTAGTGTGGCCGTACCTAGAGTTGAACCTAACCCAATAATATTATAATCATAAGAGAATGGTAATAAGGCTGTACTCAGGAACTGCACTACAAAATATTATCCTGTCAATTTGGAGCTATAATTTCTCTACCATTCCACCCCACTACACCATCAGTATAGCAGCCAACTCAAACAGGTTAAGCACCCAGAGGTGGAATTTATAGAAAAAATGTTATTTTTAGATCTAACACTATTAATGTAATTTCTGTCAGTTGATGTTGAATATTAAAATGTTACCACTTGATTAGGAATGATAGTTTCAATAACCAGGCCATTCACCTGGTTATTTTATGGTATTGTGTTGTTATTTAACGAACTCTTACCACTAATAGAACAATTATGTAGGGTTTCTTCACATAGATACTTGGATTTCTCAAAAAAATAACTGGTTTATATAAGTTTACATTAACGCTAGCATAGCTTTCATGTTTCTGATTATTTCTGTGTCAGTATAAGACAAGTAAAGAAATCTGCCCATCAAATAATCATATCTTACCATACCAGTTTCTAATCCCCAACCATCTCATCAATCTAATCTCTTACAACTACATCTCTATCTTCCAATCACCACACTGTGCCCTTCTTCTACCACCACCAAATATATATGACATACATAACACATATATAAAATAATTGGCAGCATTATATCAGGGTTAAATCCCTCACTCAACACTGAGTATGTGTGTATACTCTCACCATCTTCCCACCATCACCACCATACAAGCATAGTTCTATGGATATGAATTTTGCTTTCATGTACTGTTAGGTTCAGTTCTGCTGTATGACATCTTAGGTTAGTGTCTTCTACTATAGACTCAAGGTGGTCAATACTTTCAGAGTGAAAATGCTGGACAGAATCTGAGAGAGAGGAGGGGTGGGAGGAGGGAGAGAGAGGGAAAGAGAGGGAGAGTGGGGCAAGAGAGAGGGGGTGGGGAGAGGGAGAGAGAGAGGAGAGGGAGAGGAAGAGAGTATGTGTGATATGTGTGTGTGTGTGTGTGTGTATATAATGTTAATTGAGCATGTCCTCATTAACACTGAGCAAAAAGTGGCACTATTGACTTTCTCCAGTAAACAACATCTCTGTATTTTACAGGCCTTCACATGCCAAACTACAAATACCTTACTTGAAAACACCTGGCCAAATAGAAATTGTCTCAATAAGTTCTTATCTAACACATGCCAATTTGGAAAAGTGTATGTAAAAACAATGATAATGATGGTATATACACCAACTTTACATCCACTTCTATCAAGCAGGCATAAGTTGGATGTTTCTATTCAAATACAGCATTTTGTGTGTTATATTTTATTTTTAAATTGGCATGCTCTTCCTGTGCCAGTGACATGCAAAAAGCACCTGTACTGGGTGACACAATTCTATTACTCTCTCTAACATCTTCCATGACCCAAACTGAGGTAAGACAATTGGAGGAGAAAGGATGAAGGTCCAGGTCTTTGGAATGTGGATCTCAAAGAACCTGGACAAAGTGGAACCTACCAAAAAGGAAATCACATGGCCTCAATTTTGGAGACTGGAAAACCCATCTCTTTTCTGCTCTGATTATTTGATTAGTGTATGACACTTTTATAACAAGAACAAACTTAAAAGGAGAGGAATAAAAAAGGACCCCCTGGTGGAGAGAGAGAGAGAGCAAGCAAGAATGTGGGAGCATATATACAGGCAGGGTGCAAGGCTGCACTTGGCCAAGGAAGATATTGATGGTACTATGAAAAAATCCTCAGAACACTGTCAGACATTTTGGAGCAGGAGAGACAGAAATTGCTAGACTCACGTGAAATCATCCCTGACTGTCAGATAAGGGGGGTCAAAGTAATCTCTTCCAAAAAGACTAAGAAGAGTCTCAGGCAATTAGCACCATTTCAGCAGCTGAGGGTGGACCTGGGTAGGAAACTTCATTTTTTCCAGGTTGTTCAAACATCCCCAAGGCTTTGCATAATCATATATTCTAAGGAGGCTTCAGAGTGGAAGAGCCAGGATCTGGTTCAACAGTGTAAGGGGAAAAGGTTGGCATGTCTGGCTATTTCCTGTTGGAGTTAGTTG
Organism: Octopus bimaculoides; assembly: GCF_046866305.1. Taxonomy (NCBI): domain Eukaryota; kingdom Metazoa; phylum Mollusca; class Cephalopoda; order Octopoda; family Octopodidae; genus Octopus; species Octopus bimaculoides. The sequence continues at coordinate 129,596,335 of NC_142931.1, forward strand.
CAGGGTTTCCCCAGTGCAGTTTGTGTGGAAGATACTGACAGCTATGGGAGTGGCATGGAAGGAGAGGAAATACTTGCAAATTCAGAGAGGTAGCAGAAAGAACATCTTGCTGGCTTTAGAAGAGGCAAGAGAAGTTGAGCTGGAAGCTAGAAGACAGTGAGTGACTGGTCACCATGATGGCCTTGTGGTTGAGGGTCAAAACATCCAAGGAGAGTTGGATACCCTCTAATGACTTCTCCTGGTCGAAAGCCACAGTCATAATTATTGAGAATGCTTTGGTTGGAAACTGGAGAAATGAGTTTGGCCAGCCAAGTTATTGGAAACTGTCCACCAAGTTTCGTATCTGTAATGCTTGCATCATCACATCCCTGCTATACTCATCTGAGACACAGACTTTGTACCAGTGATGCATCAAAATAGCAAGAAATTTCAACAGAAATTGAAAATCTTTTACACCTGACAGAACTGCAGCAAAAAGTGGGCTGTTTCAAGTATCATATGTGATAGATTGGCCACATCATTCAGCTTGATGAACTTAAGCTTTTAAAGTGATTAGTCCTCAGAAAGCATCTCCAGTTGAGACCAAAAATAAAGAAATTGTGAAATCACACAAAAAAAAAAAAAAAGAAAATATTTAAAGTGAAAGCTTGAGAAAATTTAAACTACTCATTAAATAGTGAAACTGCAGGATGATAAAGGTACTGGAGATAATCTCACCTACATAGTCTGTGGTCACATTACACCTTCAAAAGCTGGACCTGTCATCTATGAGTGATCAACAACCAGGAGACCAACATATGAAATGCCTATACGCATAAAGCTCCAACGGCACCAGAGAAGCATTGTCATCCTTTATGTCTAAAAGTATGATTATCTTAGCTGAAGAGCCATTTTGGATGAATGTACAAAGGCAGAGCTAATGTTGGTATAGTTCTTGATCAAATTATGTGCCACATTGTCACAAAAAATTTGAAACAAAATTAGGGAAAGATAATCATCATCTGATAGCCCATGGCAGAAATGCCATCAGACTTGTTACAAGAATATTGTATTTTTTACTTGTTTCAGTCATTGGATCATGCTGAAGCACTGCCTTCAAAGGTTTAGTTGAATAAATCAACTCTGGTACTTATTCTATCAGACTCTTTCACTGAACCACTAAGTTATGGGATATGACCAAACCAACACCGGTTGTCAGAGAGTTGGGGTAAATGCAAAGAGCACATGCAAACATATACATGTTGTTGATGTCTAAAAATTTATAAACTTTTGTGAGACTGTTAAATAGATTCTTCTTTGGAACAGTGGATCTTGGAGCACATAAAGCTATAAATGAGAATACATTATATGAACATACACACACACACACACATGTAAACATATTCAGATACACATAACCATATATACAATATACATTTATGAATACACACATATATCATTTGTTTTACATTCCCATTTCCATGCTAGCATGGGTTAGATGAACACATAGTTTTACTGCTGGATGCCTTCCCTGTTGTTAATCTTTACTTGATTTGAAGTAAGGAATTTTTATTTCACTTGTCTTAGAAAGAGAAAAACTAACAGGTGATTGGTTAACAGGGATATAATAGAAGATACTTCCTTAGATGGCCAAGATAACCATATAGTGAAATTGAACCTGAAGCTACATGTTTGCAAAATAAACTTCTTAATCATCCAGTATGCCTGGACTTTCATATATATATATATGTGTATATATATATGTGTATATATATATATATATATATATATATATATATATATATATATATATATACACACACACATTTTCTGTGTCTGAGAAAGAAAGATACAAAGAAAAGAAAAAAAAAAGAGAGGCATAATAGGTAAATTCAATCTCATCAGGATATGGTTATGTAGAGTACATTTCTTTATAAGGTATTGTTATAAACACTGATAATAAAAATAAAGAATAACGAAGATATTACTGACCCAGAGAAAAACGTTAAGGCTTAAGTCTGTGATTGAATTTTCTGGCATGAAGCACCTGACAAATTTACTGTATTAGGCAAAGCAGTGAAAAACAAAGCCAACTGCCAAGTTGACCTTATAAATCCCCGTGTATGTTAAATAAGACAGAATACAAAACACGGTCAATTTTGTTGTGTAATAGTAACACAAAGTGATCATATAATGTATGCACACACACACACACACACACACACACACACACGTGGCTGATTTAGAGTGCTACATACATCAAATACCTACCTACCTACCTACCTACACTTTCACCTGTTTTATGGCATATAGCATTACTGCTGAATAGGTGTACACGTACACAAAAGCTACTGCTCTCACACCTATTAATGTGAATATAAACACAATCACAAAATAATACTGAACTGACAGTACCAAAGATACACACACAATCAGTTAGTCTTTTATTGGTTTATTTTGCACGCACACACGCAAGCACACACACACACACACACACACACACACACACACACACACACACACACACACACAGCTCTATTCTTTTCAACCTTCATTTATAGTTGTATGTCTACCCCACAAAATTTTACTAGTTTCATATATTTTAGGCACAAGCGTGGCTGTGTGGTAAGCTTGCTTCTCAACCACATGGTCCCGGGTTCAGTCCCATTGTGTGGCACCTTGGGCAAGTGCCTTCTACTATAGTCTCAAGTTGACCAAAGCCTTGTGAGTGGATTTAGTAGACAGAGACTGAAAGAAGCCTGTTATATGTATGTATGTATATATATATATATATATATATATATATATATTGATATGTTTGAGCGTGGCCGTTGCCAGTACCGCCTGACTGGCTCCTGTAGGATTTTCGAGCGAGATCGTTGCCAGTGCCCCTGGACTGGCTTGTGCGGGTGGCACATAAAAAACACCATTTCGAGCGTGGCCGTTTTCGTGCGGGTGACACGTAAAAGCACCCACTACACTCTCTGAGTGGTTGGCGTTAGGAAGGGCATCCAGCTGTAGAAACTCTGCCAAATCAGACTGGAGCCTGGTGTTGCCATCCGGTTTCACCAGTCCTCAGTCAAATCGTCCAACCCATGCTAGCATGGAAAGCGGACGTTAAACGATGATGATGATGATGATGTGTGTGTGCCTTTGTGTCTGTGTTTGTCCCCCACCACTGCTTGACAATGGGTGTTGGTGTGACTATGTCCCTGTAACTTAGCAGTTCAGCAAATGGGACTGATAGAATAAGTACCAGGTTTAAAAATAATTAAATGCTGGGGTTAATTCATTCAACTAAAAACTTTTCTAGGTGCTGCCCCAGCCTGGCCAGTCAAACAACTGAAACAAGATATACACATATATGAAAACCATCAGTTTAATGTCCACTTTTCTATGCTTGCATGGGCAAGACAGAATTCACTGAGGCATTTTAGAAATAATAGCCAAATCTTCTTCAAAGGAAGAGGACATGTTAGATAATATAGTGTTAGTCCTAGATACCAAGTTTGAAAGAAAAAAAAGTGGAGGGTCACAGCCTGGAGGTCTTTCAACATAAATTTTGGGATCAGGACTGATATATTGCTAAACAACAGATGTGACCATATCATAAGCAGGAAAGATGACATATTGTGCTAGCTGCTAGCACACAACCTAGTCTTTTTTTCTTTTTTTTTTAATTTAAATGTTTTCTAATGCTTTTCTAAATATACATTTTAAAATTTATATGGTTGTGCAGGCATAGTTGTCCTATTAAGGAGCATGCTTTCCAACTGTGTGATCTTGGATGCAGGCCCACTGTATAGTACCTTGGCAAATACCTTCTATTATAACCCCAGGCCAACCAAAGCTTTGTGAATAGATCTGGTAGACAGAAACTGAATGAAGCCCATTGTGTGCATGTGTGTATGTATATTATATCTTTCTCTCCCTCTTAGGTCCATTAGTGCCTCAGAGTGGCACATTGGGCAGTCAGTGATCACCAATTATCTGTCTCTGGCCAACCAGTATGCTTCTTCCCGAGTGATGTTCAGTCTACGTTGGTCTTCTTTGAAGGTACTAAATGTTTTCCTTGGCTGACCTCTTTTTCTCTTACCTTCCAGCAGCATCTAGCCCATGGCTATCTTGGCAGGCCTCTCCTCTGGCAGTCTTAGTATGTGTCCAGCCATTCTCATTCGTCATGCAGGGGCCTTACTCTTGCTGTTTGGAGAATGGCATCATTTGTCATGCTGTATCTCTAATTGATTCTTAGGATTTTTCTAAGGCACCGCTGATGAGATATGTCAAGTTAGTGGGCGATTTTTGCGGTCATCCTCCAGATTTCAGTTGCATAGATTGCTATTAGCAGTATTGCTGTTTTGTACAGGCATCTTCTGCTATAGCCCCAGGCCAACCGAAGCTTTGTAATTGAATTTGGTAGGCAGGAGTTACTGCTGTGAGCATACATGTGTGTGTGTAAGTGCTTGAGCCTTTCCAAGAGAGGGAATCTTCAGCTCTGTACTTATGTTATTGCTACACCAAAGAGTTGTCAGTCTTCTAAATACTGCCGCTGCCTTGCCAATTCTGCTGCTTACATATGTGAAGCTTGTAACTTCTTCAACTGGTTCTTGTCCAACTTTCATTGGTACATTTTCTACTGGTTTCCCAACTTACATTACCTTCATTTTTTGACCACTGATTTTCAACCCAGTTTTTGCCGTTTCTCTTTTCCATTTTTGTTGTTATTTCTTGTATAATGTTGGGCGATTCTCAGCCAACAGGGCAATGTCATTGGTGAAATCCAAGTCCGTTAGCCGGACCCTCACCATCCATGGTATGCTTACAGCCAGTCTCACCATTGATCTTTGCATAACAAAATCGATGACCATCAGAAACAACATTGGTGACAGGAGACAGCCATGTCATACTCCAGTGACAATCTTAAGAAAACCTGTGTATCCATACTCTGTTCAAATGCAGCAGCTTGAGTTGTTGTAGAAACTGCTAAGCAGACTGATGTATTCCATACACTTTTGCAATCATCCAGAGAGTTTCTTTATGCACACTGTCAAACGCCTTTTTGAAATCAATGAAGTTTATTATTAGTGGTCTTTGGTGTTCCATGCATTGTTCTATGATGTTGCAGCACGATCTGCTGGGTTGAAATCCCGTTTGTTCTCTCAAGTGGACATAAAATGACGAGGGTGATAACAATCAATTTTATCATTTTACTCATTTCATTCATTAGACTGTGGCCATGCTGGAGCAACACCCTGAAGAATTTTTAGTTGAATGAATCGACCCCAGTGCTTATTTTTTAAGCCTTGTACTTACTCTATTGGTCACTTTTGCTGAACAATTAAGTTATGGGGACATAAACATACCAATGCCGGTTGTCAGTTGGTGGTGGGGGATACACACATACACAAAGACACAGAGATATGCATGCATGCACACACGCACAAACAAACACATATATATTTATCTGATAGGTTTCTTTCAGTTTCCACCTACCAAATTCACTCACAAGGATTTAGTAGGCCCAAGGCTATAGCAGAAGACACTTGCCCAAGGTGCTATACAGTTGGAACCTTTATTTCATGTCATTTTAAATCAGTTCCCTGTCTTCAAGTTACTTTATATTTTTCTTTTAGAAAGCAATGCTCTAGAAGACGGGCTAAGAACATTGACAACTGGATAAGTGTAACTTTCAGCTGTTATTTATAATTTTGCAAATTCATACAGCTGGTAGTCAAAATTAAAAAAAAAAAAAAGACATCTTAAGTTTATAGATACAGACATATCAGATTTTGTGTAAGAGTTCAAGAAAGAATAGCACCATGTTTGCAGTTTCTTCTTAAGGTGTACTATTAATGATGCAATAATAGATCTTTGACCAGCATCCTAGAAAATATTGACTTTAGATAGAAATAGGAGGTTAAATAGCCTGATAACTGACACTACAAAAATCTGATGAGACTTGAGTCTCTTAAGTCAATAGAATCCAAATATTTAAAATCAAGAACCATGTTAACAACAAGAAATAATTGCTTACAAGCAAAAAAAAAAAAAAAAAAAAAAAAAGTGGATGAAATCACAGTTATTTTCTATACCCACTTATACACAAAATAATCAACACCTCCTTACAGAACAATACAAAAATACTGGTTAGTAAGCTACCTATCAGGTCACCAAGCCTTTTCAGTGTACAAAAACAACTCTAGAACTTGTAATTCTAGAGAACCACAAGGATCTGTCTGTTCAACTTATACCCACACAACCTTCCCACACCTTCTCAAAACATATACACATCCTCCTCATACATGAATGACCACACATTCTCCTATATTCTCTTCTAAAAGTCTCCATTCCAGCTGTATGTCTAGAAATTTAGTTTTAAAACAACAAAAAAGTACATCTGCAAATCTGCTCTCCCTTACAAAGTAGTGTAATAAAAGAACTTTCTCAAACACATCTCCCTATCATATTTAAATATCTATTTTCAAATGCTTGTATGAGCCAGGAGTTTACTGAGGCAGATCTCTTCCTGTTGCCACCTGTTTCCGAGCAAGGTAATATTTCTCCATCACTAGACGTGTCTCACAGAATATTGGAAATGAATAACACTGCTTGTATGATAGTGACACTTATGTACAATTATTACATGATATCAAGACAAGGTGACATAAGCAAACACACGCACACACACCAAACGACTTGTTTCAGCTGCTGTCTACCAAATCCACTCACAAGGCTTAGGTTGGCCTGAGGTTATAGGGGCTACAGTAGAAGATATTTGCCCAAGGTACCATGCCATGGAACTAAACTTGAAACCATGTGGTTGGGAAGCAAACTTGTAAACCACATAGCCACACCTGCACCTATGCCCCAAAATATAAATGAAAACAAAAGTAAAAAAATATGTCATATTAGCTACTATAATAGAATCAAATACAATCACCATACTCAATGACATAAATATATATACATACACTCACACAGAAATATTGGTAGAATATAGAATGCCTTCATAACATTCATGGCACACACAAAAGATAAAGTAAAACATGCAAAATGACAAATTAACATGTTTATATCAATCACAACTAACAAAGAAACAACCATGTTATTGTACATACAATATACTAGAACTATTATGAATTATGTTAGCCCAGCCTGGGCTTCCATTCTTTCCACGACAAAGAAATATCTCACTAACAAACATGATAAACTACAAAGGACACAAAACAGCACACTTAACATCAGCATAGGTCGCCTAAACATTGGAACAAAGATACTAAATATAGAAGACCATTTAGACATGAAAGGAGCACGGTTTGCTACCACAATTCCCAAAGTTCATGCTACTATGTGACAAATCCTTTCCATATCCACCCCCATATACATATACAAAGCCTAAAATATTAGAACATCATCCTAAAAACACTATCACTTCCCACTCAACCCAGACATCATCAACATCACTATTTTAACATCCACTTTTCTATGCTTGCATGGGTTGGGCAGAATTTGTTGAGTTGGATTTTCTATGGCTAGATCTGCTTCTTGTCACCAATCTTCACTTGTTTGCAAGTAAGGTAATATTTCTCCATGACTAGACATGTTTTCATGGATGAGTGGAATCAAATGACATCACTTGCATGACTATGACACTCATTTACAAGTGTCATGCAATATCAGGGAATGGAGACAACGCACACGCATGCGCAATGGATTTCTTTCATTTTCCATCTACCAAATCCACTTGCCTAATGTGCCACACAGCTGGACTGAACCTGAAACCATGTGGTTGGGAAGTATACATAAAAATATATATATACACCCAGGAAAAGTCAAGTCATACCATCAATAATTTCAGAAGGGCCCAAACACTGTATTAGGATGTGCACCACCGATAGTAAGTTCAGAACAACAGTAACTATCAGGCTTTAATTGAGACCACCTGTCCCATCACTATGTTCACCAACAGAATGTATGGGTGTGCAAAATTTCACAGGAAAATGGAGAGAATACAACATACTCAGACAGCCACAATGCATTCATACCACTCATGCATGCAGCATGGTTCTCAGCTAGGTATATCTGGAACAACAGGTATATAACTCGTATCTGCAAGTCTGTTTGACTAGGGCTGATTTGGAGTTACATATAACAACAACAGTTACATCAGTAGTAGTTTTAGGAAAGTAATATATATATATATATATATATATATATATATATATATATATATATATATATATATATATACAGAAAAGCATTTATCTGGAAAGAAGTGGAATGCAAAAATATTTAAAAAAAAGAAGATAAAAATCAAAATCATATGATTACAGAGAAGATCACAGTAGCTGAACTGTCAAATACTATGGTATTTCTGACAGGATAAAACAAAAAAATATTAAGTAATTGAAGATAATAAATCATATAATTGACACAAGTATTACATATAATTAATACAGGTAGTAATATTACTATTGCCTTTGTGCTTAGTAAAAATACATTATTATTATTATTATTATTATTTATGTTGCTGAAGTTAGAAAATTGTTTTGTTTGAGTGGATCCATAACCCAGAGGCAGCTGATTAGATTTGGTGTTAAATTCTCAGGTAGTGCACCAACCAGTTTCACTCATTAACTGAACTGGAACTGGTTTCATTAATGCCAAGCAGCAAGGCATGATCACCACAAATTCCCCATTCAAACCTTAAAAAAAAAAAAATCAGGTCTTTTTATGTTCATGTAAGAAAAATGTCACTGTTATTATTGTGATAATTACCTGTAGCAGTAGTGGTTTTAGTAGTAGAAGTAGTATGTTTAGATCTTTCTGAGGGATAAGATCTCCTTCTGAGAAAAGGGGTATATCCAGGTCCATGTTTTAAAGTCGGCATCACACATGGAAGTAGAGAGTGTACAAAATGTGTGCGAGGAACAAATACTGAGTTAATGAGGATTACTCAGGTCAGTGTAGTACAAACAACTGATGTTCATGACAACGCTTCAGCTTTCTCTATTGATATGAAACACAGATACACATACACAATAAGCAGAACGACAGGTCTGTGTGTATGTGCATGCATACGTGTGTGTGTGTGTGTGTGTGTGTGTGTGTGTGTGTGTGTGTGCCTACTGCTTCATGTGTATCATTGAGAGAACAATGTGATTGGTGCTTTAGTCGCCAAATGAAAAGAGAGTATATGAGCAAAGGTGATAGCAGTCGTGGAGAAGAAACTTATTTTTAAATTATATAATCTGAAGAAGAGGAGGAAGGAGGTAGAGTACCTGTGACCACAGTTGGCTCTCCAAAAACAAACAAAGTAGTTCAATTTGAACTTTTACAGGCTGAGTTGTGTATAAAAAAAGAAAAAAAAAGATTGAAGAAGGAGTTACCTAACATTCTGGTGATGTATGTAGTGGTGTGGAATGATTAGTGAAAATAGAAGGTGTTGAGCTGGCAGAATCGTTAGCATGCCGGGCGAAATGCTTAGCGGTATTTCATCTGCCACTACATTCTAAGTTCAAATTCCGCCGAGGTCGACTTTACCTTTCATCCTTTTGGGGTCAATAAATTAAGTACCAGTTAGTACGGGGGGTGGGGGGGTGCAGATGTCGATGTAATTGACTTGCCCCCTCCCACCCAAATTTCAGGCCTTCTGCCTATAGTAGAAAGGATTAGTGAAAATAGTTCTTATTATTAGTTAATAAAATGTGGTGGTGAGCTGGCAGAATCATTAGCACGCAAGTTGAGATGCTTAGTGGCATTTCATCAGTCTTCATGCTCTGAGTCAATAAAGTGAGCACCAGCTGAGTAACTGACTATCCCTGCATCCCCAGATTTCAGGTCTTGTGCCTATAGCAGAAGGGATTATTAGTTAATAAAATGAGGTGGTGGGCTGGCAGAATTGTTAGCACACCAGACAAAATGCTTTGGGACATTTCATGTCTTTTTGTTCCGAGATCAAATTCCGCTGAGGTTGACTCTGCCATTTGTCCTTTCAGGGTTGATAAAATAAGCACCAGTCAAGTACTGGTGCTGATGTTGTCAATGAGCCACCTTCCACAAGATTTCAGGCTTTGTGCACATCATCATCATCATCGTTTAACGTCCGCTTTCCATGCTAGCATGGGTTGGACGATTTGACTGAGGACTGGTGAAACCGGATGGCAACACCAGGCTCCAGTCTGATTTGGCAGAGTTTCTACAGCTGGATGCCCTTCCTTACGCCAACCACTCAGAGAGTGTAGTGGGTGCTTTTACGTGTCACCCGCACGAAAACGGCCACGCTCGAAATGGTGTCTTTTATGTGCCACCCGCACAAGCCAGTCCAGGGGCACTGGCAACGATCTCGCTCGAAAATCCTACAGGAGCCAGTCAGGCGGTACTGACAACGGCCACGCTCAAAATGGTGCATCTCATGTGCCACCCGCACAAGAACCAGTCCAGGGGCACTGGCAACGATCTTACTTGGCTTGCCGGGTCTTCTCACGCACAGCACATTTCCAAAGGTCTCGGTCAGTAGTCATCGCCTCGGTGAAGCCCAATGTACGAAGGTCTTGCCTCACCACCTCAGCCCAGGTCTTCCTGGGCCTACCTCTTCCACGGGTTCCCTCAACTGTTAGGGTGTGGCACTTTTTCACGCAGCTATCCTCCTCCATTCTCACCACATGTCCATACCACATAGTAGAAAGAAAGAATTATCAGTTAATAAATAAGTTTAAAAGTGAATGGTGCAAAGTATTTGTTAGAAAGACATAGATGTAGGCATGGTTGTCTGGTTATGAAGTTTTCTTGCCAACCATGTGGTCTCAAGTTCTAGTCTTGCTGTGAGGCATCTTGGGACAGATATCTTCTACTCTAACTCCAGGCCAACCACAGTCTTGTGAAAGGATTTGGTAGGCAGAACTGAAAGAAGCCTATGGTATACATACACGCACACACACACACACACACACACACACACACACACACATATATATCATCATCGTTTAACGTTCGCTTACCATGCCGGCATGGTTTCAAAAGTTTGACTGAGGACTGGCGAGCCAGATGGCTGCACCAGGCTCCAATCTGATATGGCAGAGTTTCTACAGCTGGATGCCCTTCCTAACGCCAACCACTCCGAGAGTGTAGTGGGTGCTTTTACGTGTCACCCGCACGAAAACGGCCACGCTCGAAATGGTGTCTTTTATGTGCCACCCGCACAAGCCAGTCCAGGGGCACTGGCAACGATCTCGCTCGAAAATCCTACAGGAGCCAGTCAGGCGGTACTGACAACGGCCACGCTCAAAATGGTGCATCTCATGTGCCACCCGCACAAGAACCAGTCCAGGGGCACTGGCAACGATCTTACTTGGCTTGCCGGGTCTTCTCACGCACAGCACATTTCCAAAGGTCTCGGTCAGTAGTCATCGCCTCGGTGAAGCCCAATGTACGAAGGTCTTGCCTCACCACCTCAGCCCAGGTCTTCCTGGGCCTACCTCTTCCACGGGTTCCCTCAACTGTTAGGGTGTGGCACTTTTTCACGCAGCTATCCTCCTCCATTCTCACCACATGTCCATACCACATAGTAGAAAGAAAGAATTATCAGTTAATAAATAAGTTTAAAAGTGAATGGTGCAAAGTATTTGTTAGAAAGACATAGATGTAGGCATGGTTGTCTGGTTATGAAGTTTTCTTGCCAACCATGTGGTCTCAAGTTCTAGTCTTGCTGTGAGGCATCTTGGGACAGATATCTTCTACTCTAACTCCAGGCCAACCACAGTCTTGTGAAAGGATTTGGTAGGCAGAACTGAAAGAAGCCTATGGTATACATACACGCACACACACACACACACACACACACACACACACACACATATATATCATCATCGTTTAACGTTCGCTTACCATGCCGGCATGGTTTCAAAAGTTTGACTGAGGACTGGCGAGCCAGATGGCTGCACCAGGCTCCAATCTGATATGGCAGAGTTTCTACAGCTGGATGCCCTTCCTAACGCCAACCACTCCGAGAGTGTAGTGGGTGCTTTTTACGTGCTACCAGCATGAGGGCCAGCCAGGTGGTATTGGCAATGGCCATGCTCAAATGGTGTTTTTTATGTGCCACCTGCACAGGAGCCAGTCCAGCAGTGCTGGCAACGACCTCACTCGAATGTTGTTTTTCATGTGCCAGTAAAGTGACGCTGGTAACGATCATGCTCGGATGGTGCTTTTTATGTGCCATTGGCATGGGAGCCAGTCAGTGGCCCTGGCAACGATCATGTTTAGATGGTGCTTTTAGCGTTCTACTGGCACAGGTGCCAGTCAGGCGGTGCTGTCATTGGCCACGTCAGTGAATTTGATTTAGATTGTGATTTCACTTGCCTCAACAGGTCTTCACAAGCAACGATACACACACACACATTTATTGAAATATGAAAGATGGACTATATGAGAATTTATTATTAATCATGACAATTGTTTCATTTGCCATATATATAACGATCATCATGAAAATGACCATGCTTTACCAGTATGTTACCAGGTGTGAACCATTTGTTTTATTATCCAATACATATATATATATATATATATATATATATATATATATATATATATATATATATATATATTGTTAAACGATGATGATGATGATGATGATATATATATGTATATATATATATATATATATATATATATTATAAGGTTTGGAGGTGATGTACAGAAATTATATATTAGAAAAAATAAAGTACTCAGAGATCTGGATGGTTGTACATTTACAGATTTTTATTAATATGTCACATGTGACATTAATATGGAGCACCAGATATAAGTTCAATCACAAGGTCCAGTCCTTGTGATATGGTGGCTTATGTGCCTCAATGACCCAGGAAGCTATGCCAGTGGAGTGCAAGCTCCAGGTAGGGTTCCCCACCACCCATGCTGGACAGGTCCAAAGATAGAAGCTAGATTAATATGGATCACCTCTTCCCACTTGGGCACAAACACAGACACATATACATACATACATTTAGGTGCAGGCATGGCTGTGTGGAGAAGCAAAGTTACAGAAGACTCCATGACAATTCAAAACCAAGAAAATCTGGGAGAAGAAAATATTTGTCCAGAATTAAGAACTTAAGGGCTTAAGTAAGATACAAGTTAGAGGTCAGGTTTATGAATCCAGAATATCAGGTCCCCCAGTCTCCTAAACACTGGTAGTTGTTTTTAGGTCCTCATTGTGCAGTTGTGACTATCCATCATCTTTTCAGATATAATGCATTACAACAATATCCAGTGTGTCTGACTTTATGTTACCATACTTCAGCTGAAATGTGCTATCTTTGTTTCAATTAATTTTGAAATAATGAAGAATTTCGTTAAATAACATTGTCATTACTAAGCTTGAATTAGGAATCGTGGGGCTTATGAAAAACCTACCAAAGGTAGGAAATAGATTATCACATGCAGCAGCAGCAGGTCTCCTAAGAAATCATTATTTGATATTCTTTTTTATGTTTCAGCCCTAAGGCTGTGGCCATGCCAGTAGAATAAATCTGTCAAACATGGAGTATGAACCTATGACTCAGAGGTTAAGAATCTTGTGCTCTACTAACTGAGCTAGCCAGTAGCTAGATTCTAAAACTAAATTAGTAACAGCACAAGACCCACTCCACCTTCATACTGATGATATGAGAGATCTCTACGATTTGAACAACCATAAAAGTTAGCTTTATACAACCATTACTTTTATGATCCAAAACAATAGATGACATTACAACGACAAACTACAGCAGCTGTGATCAAGTAAGGTAAATGGGCTTGGCAGTGTTCCATTGGTTATGACGATAAGTATTCCAGTTGATCTGATTAATGGAACAGCGTGCTCGTGGAATTAATGTGCAAATGGCAGTTCACTCCAGTGACATGTGCACCCTTAAAGTAGTTCTCAGGGAGATTCAGCGGGACACAAAATGTGACGGGGCTAGCCCTTTGAAATACAGGTACAACTCATTTTTGTCAGCTGAGTGGACTGGAGAAACGTGAAACAAAGTGTCTTGCTCAAGGACACAGTGTGCCGCCAGGCATTGAACTCAAACCTTATGACCATGAGCTGAATACTCTAGCCACTTAGCTAAGTAATAAAACAAAGTATTAAAAAAAATTAGATAAAAAATAAAATTGGGTACAAAGAAATGGTTCCAGTAGTGGGGTATGCTCCTTAGGGTCAATCAAGAAATGCTACAGATTTGAAAATGTACTGACAATTAAAGGTAAGTTCCTCTTCCCAGTTGTGATCTCCAGCCTGCAACCATATGATAAAGCAGTGCCAATCAACTAGGCCATACACGTCACTCTCATTCATTTTTCAGTAATTTAACTTGGACAGCACTTCCTCCACTACCTACACCACTGCATATTCCATTTCAAATATAACTTGGAGAAACCGAGGGTAATAAACCATCGACTCTGAAGTACAAATGGAAACTGTTTCCGTCGGTTGATCAGTGGGAGTTAATTTGAATCAAGTGGTCAAACTTGTGCGAGCAGAGTTATGTACCTTGCACCAATACATTACACAACTGACATAACGGATATTTCTATATATATGTCATTCTCCCACTTCAACAAATACAAAGTAAAGGTGTTTGTTTCCTAACCACATGGTTCAGAGTGACACCTGAAGAACAGTGGTTCCCAACAATTGCTTTTGGAGGGGTTAGGAAGCAAGGGCTGTTATGGAACTGTAGAAGATCATAAACAACAAGATGATGGTGAGAATGACCTGGACGAGAGGTTTAAGAGGTTCGTTGCTATTCTGCTGCAGATGTCCTCTAAACGGATTAGCTAGCATCTGGTTGCTTTCTTTTATTACATAATAAGCCAAAGGGTTGTCAGTTAATGCAGGTGAAAAATTAAATGACGAGGAAAGTGGACCAAGGATTATGTGGGGGAAGTAATGCTTTGAATGAAAAGACAAGTGTTGCAACAGGAGAGGAACACATAAATGATACCGGGGTAATGTGGGGCTTGGAGTAAAAGTACTGTGGATCAGAAGGTCATGCAGGTTGTGCTTGCACCTGAAGGAGAGTGGATGGTTAGGAAAGATGTAGGAAATGGTAGGGCTAGACTGAAGGAAATGGAAGTTGTGTAGGACAGTGCATTAGAGAGATTAGCTGGTAGGATGGAAGGTAAAGGTAATGCAGTTGATAGTAGGACAGGTAAGGGATAGGAGGACAGAAGTATAGTTGACAATTAGGCTGAATTGACAGCTGCTTGGAGGTATCCATGTTGAAGAAAAATTAATGGACCATTTGAAACGTTTGTGTGTGTGTGTGTGTGTATGTGTGAAACTTATCTTTGAAGTCAGAATATCAGTTAGAAAGACAGTAATGAGGAAGAAATTTTGAGAAGACAGCCAATTTAGTGTGAAAGGGATGGAAGAGAAGAATTTAAAGTAGGTGTGTATGTGCGCGCGCGTTAGTAGGTCTGTAAAGAATCGAGGTGAAGAGTTTGGATGATGTCTAAAAAATTAACAGAAGTATAAGAAATGTAGGCAGATGTGAATTATATAAGCAAGGTAGGAGCTGAAGAAAGAAATGAAGGTGGTGAACAGTACATGGATAAGCAAGGAGGTGTCAATACAGTTGTTGACGTAATAACCGTAGAGCTCTGTAGTGGAGTGGTGAAACAAGTTAAGATATGAGCTCCAAGTTAATGAAACAGGCTGGTAAAATTGGGTCCCCTCATGGCACCTACAGCCATTCCAGTAACTTGCTGGTAAAACTTCCTGGAAAAGGTGAAACAGTTGAGTGTAAAGATGAGTTTTGTGGGGTGAAGGAGAGTAAGGATGGTGAGCTTGAGCAGGATGTGGTGTTTGAGAAAATATTTGAGGTTAGGAGACACATCGAGGTGAGGGATGATGGTGTAGAAGAATTCAAAAGCCATGGTAGAAAATAATTGTGGGAGACTGAGTAGGGGAGAGAGAGGAGTTGAAGAGGTAGAAATCAGAGTTGGTGTCACGGATATGAGTGAAGGTTGCTATTGAAGATGACAAGAATTGAACTAGGTAGTTTAAGATTAGTTGCATAGGTAGCTGCAGGAAGAAAGAATAAGACGAGCAGAGGTGATGGCCTTATGGATTTTGGGAAGAAAGTAGAGGTTAACAGGGTGTCAGTGCATGGTGCTGCCAACAATGAGGTTGGCAGCTGCGAGAGGAAAAAGAGAAGGCAATAGTGTACAATAGCAGACATCAACAGTTGCTGCAAGGAATGGTTGTTTACGTTTTCAAATAATACAAAAAGCTTCAAATAACATTTGGCACGACGAGGACACCAGTAATCTGGAAAAAAGTGTTGCACCAATGTTGCTAGCTGGGTTTTGATAACTTGCTAATTGGGAAAAGTTATGCTAATTGTGAAGCTAACTTGTTGTACGTTGCTAGTGGAAGGTAAGTAGTAAACAGCTTGAATAAACAATCAACTGAAGTAAACTTGTTCTTTCTCCATCTGAATTTGAAGGACAGACAGTTTTATTGTTAGCTTCAATGAATGTCCATGGAATATATCTATATATATATATATATATGTAGTTATGCCCAAACACATCTGTCACTGCTATCAAAGTCTAATGACAACCGTTTCACTGTCTTTCTAGAGACTACATCAAGATAGAAAACAACACAATAATAAAAGCTTAAAAAGCTTACATAATGATTTTCTCTCAGAGCTTCTAAACATAAATGAGATAAAAACAGGACAAATATATTCATAAAACTACAAAAAATATTTAGTTCTCCAATTAAGTTTGTTTCCACAACTTTAACTAAATCTCTAAGTCAAGCTGCTACATAAAAAAAAAAAAAAAAAAAAAAAAAAAAATCCAAAATACTAGATTGGTAAAAAGATAATACAGTTCTATATTTAAGAGATGAGGAATTATGTACATTATTTACATTGTTTACATTTGATGGATATTTTTCCTCATCTTGTTTGTTGTTAACCCCAAGATTCTGAGTTCGATTACAAGCAGTGACCTGAATAACATTGAAAAATACCTCAGGAATGAGAAACCAGGTTTGAAATTTTCCCAAGACACCCGATGAAGGCTGGAGGGTATATCAGCCGAAACGTTGTTTTAACAATAAACAAGATGAGGACAAATATCCATCAAATGTAAATAATGGTAAAAAGATATCTACTTACTTGAATAACTTCAATACTGGAACCGTGTCAGTTACTACAAATATCTGTAAGTTAAAGAAACAACAAATTAGTAAGATATAGTGCAATACACCATACATGACAAACACTGCAAGATATATTAGATACAATATATGACATATCTGATACAACACAGCAGTGCAGAGAGATTGCTCTAGAAATTATGTGACTACAATGTGAACTTCTTAGCCATACAGTCCAAAATTTTCTTATAGTTTTTCATCTAAATAGTTTATCAGCAGCTATATGCCCATGAGATTATCCTATTCCAGACACTAATCTAGTATTTATCTCTATGGTAAATACCAGGCCTGTAGGTTGATGAAAGTTCTTTTCTGGTGTTACCATTAACCATACTCTTTTGCACAATTACTAGATAGTTTTCGATCCTTCCAGGTTCTCAGTATTCAAAAGTACATGTGAGTGTGTATGTGTGTCTTCTACAATAGCCCTGGGCCAACCAAAGCTTTGCAAGTGGATCTGATAGATGAAAACTGAAAGAAGCCCATAGAATGTGTGTGTGTTTGGGTGTACCCTTGTCTTGATAATCGTAATGATTGTAAATGAACATCACAGTCATAGAAGCAATGTTTTTCATTTCCAGTTCTCAATGAAAAACATGTCTGGCAATGGGAAATACTACCTTGCTTGGAAACAGGTGAGGGTTGGCAACTGGAAGGGCATTTGGCTGTAGGAAACCTGCTTCAATATACTTTATCTGATTCATGTAAGCATACTAAAGGATGATGATAATGATACACACACACACATGATGATTCCTTATGTATTACAGCATGTAAAACAAACACCCACATCTTATAGCAAACTAAATTAACATGTGGCTTAATGGTATTCATTTAATTAAATATATAACAAAAAAAGCAGACAATTATCAGCTGTTTGATGACGAAAATTCATGTTTCCTGGAAATGTAATATAAAACTTCTAGCCACAAGGTAGAAAACACAGTCAAACTTCTACAGTAATGAAGACATAAAAAAAAAAAAACACATAATTAAGTTCAAAAATATTCATGAAAGGACAAAGCCATGAATATAGAGAAACATGAGGATCACTGATACAATAACAAAATTAAAAGCACAAATAAATTAAAGTAAAATCTATTGAATGAATTAATCATTTCAGCAGAAACATCACACTGATATATATATATATATATATATATATATATATATATATTACAAAAATAATAAAAATCACATAATGTATTTTATATTCTCAGCACACAATAATGGAAGTTGAATAAAGAAATTTACAATAACCTTCTACATAACAAAAGATATACTAATTACAATGGAATCAGCATAATAAAATGCAAGTAGAACACATAGCAATCAAAGTAAGCATTCATGAAGGAAGTCTCTGTGAGATTACACAGTCTGTCAGAAACAGCAGTGATATTCTTCTTCAAATCATATTCTATTGTCTTAAAAAGAAAGGAAGGACATATTGGTATAATGTAGTCCCACTAACTTTATGTCTGAATATAAAATGAGAGAGTTAATGGTTGAAATATTTTGATTAGTAGGTTTACTCAATCAGGACTGAACTAGGGCCAAACTACAATGGTTGTTTGATTTAGGAAAAAGGTTAGCAACCTTTAAGGGGTTAGGGGTTAGCAGATTACATTGTCCACAGTACTTGGTTGGTACTTTTAATGAAATTCTGAGGTCTATTAGAAATAGCAGTAAAATCACATTCAAACAGTCTTAAAAAGGGAAAGGCTATATCAGATAATGTGGTCATCTGTGGACATGTCTGGAAAAGAAAAACAAGTATATAGGTGCAGGAGTGGCTGTGTGGTAAGAAGCTTGCTTCCCAACCACATGGTTCTGGGTTCAGTCCTATTGCGTGGCACCTTGGGCAAGTGTCTTCTACTATAGCCTTGGGCTGGCTGGAGCCTTGAGTTGATTTGATAGGCGGAAACTGAAAGAAGCTTGTTGTATGTGTGTGCTTGTCCCCCACCACTGCTTAACAACCAGTGTTGGTGTGTTTACATCCCCATAATTTAGCGGTTTGGCAAAAGAAATCGACAGAATAGGTACTAAGCTTAAAAAAAAAAAAAAGTACTGGTGTTGATTAATTTGACTAAGAATTTCTGAAGGTGATGTCCTAGCATGGAGGCAGTCTAATGACTGAAACAAAAAAAACGATAAAAGATATGAGATGATATACACATACATAGACAATGGGCTTTCTGCACGTTTCAGACTTAAAAGATTTCAATCACAAGGCATTGGTTAACCTAATAGTTGGAGCAAAGACAAAACAACTTAGTAGTGAACAGTTATACTTGCTTCCAAGTGTTATAATGTATGTAAGGGGCTTCTTTCAGTTTTCATCTACCAAATCCACACAAGGCTTTAGTTGGTCTAATGTTATAGAAGACACTCAAGGTGCCACATCGTGGGACTAAACCTGAAACCATGTGGCTGGAAGTAAACTAATCAACCACATAAATCATTAATATAATCTATCTTATTAGGGCAATGAGCTGGCTGAACCGTTAGTGCACTGGGCAAAATGTTAGAGTGGCATTTCGTCAGCCTATACGTTCTGAGTTCAAATTCTGCCAAGGCTGACTTCACCTTTCATCCTTTTGGGGTCAATAAAATAAGTACCAGTTAAACACGGGTCGATTTAATCAACTTAATCCCTTCACCCAAAATTGCTGGCCTTGTACCAAAATCTGAAACCAATATAATCTACCTTATCTTCTTACTTGGATTGGATCTTTTACTTTTATTTGTTTCAGCCATTGGACTGCCTGCAGCAATGCTGTTGAATAAATTGACCCCCAGGACTTATTTTTAAGCCCGTTTCTTATTCTATCAATCTCTTTTGCCGAACTGCTAATTCATGGGGATGTAAACAAACCAACACTAGTTGTCAAGCAATGGTGTGGGACAAATACACACACACAACAAGCCTCTTTCAGTTTCTGCCTACCAAATCCATTGACAAGGCTTTGGTCAGCCTGGGGCTATAGTAGAAGACACTTGCCCAAGGTGCCACACAGTGAGACTAAACCTGGAACCAGGTAGTTTGGAAGCAAACTTCTTACTACACGGCTACACCTAAAGTAAACATTTCACATTTTTTGCTGATTTCTTAAAATAGAAGTTTTATTTTCAGTTACTGCATCAATAAATTCCTATTAACAAAGTAACTCCGAAAACCTATAAGTTTACCTTGTATAAATATAAAAAAAACATTTATTTGTCGTCGTCGTGGCACTCCATCGGTTACGACGACGAGGGTTCCAGTTGATTCAATCAATGGAACAGCCTGCTCGTGAAGTTAACGTGCAAGTGGCTGAGCACTCCACAGACGTGTACCCTTAATGGAGTTATCGGGGAGATTCAGCGTGACACAGTGTGACAAGGCTGGCCCTTTGAAATACAGGTACAACAGAAACAGGAAGTAAGAGTGAGAGAAAGTTGTGGTGACAGCAGGGTTCGCCACCACCACCACCCTGCTGGAGCCACATGGGGCTTTAGGTGTTTTCGCTCAATAAACACTCACAACGCCTGGCCTGGGAATCGAAACCGTGATCCTACGACCGTGAGTCCGCTGCCCTAACCACTGGGCCATTGCGCCTCCAAACATTTATTGATACTATAACAAAAGAGAGAAACTCAAAAGTGGTGCTGTGTTCTAATGTGTTCCACCTTTCTTAAGATGACAGAGTATGATTTAAGAGAAAATTGGCTGTTATTTCTAGCAGATCAAGCTATCACATACAAACTAACTAGTCTTATGTTTGTGCTATTTTATGATATAGTGAACAGGTGCTTATTGGTTGCTAATGTATTGTAACATAACTAACCAAACACTATGTTCTGTAACAATATTTTCTAATTACCGAGCGGGATCGTTTGCCAGTGCCCCCGGACAGGCTCGTGTGCGGGCGACACATGAAATCTTTCGAGCGGGATCGTTGCCAGTGCCCCTGGACTGGCTCATGTGCGGGCGACACATGATATCTTTCGAGCGGGATCGTTTGCCAGTGCCCCCGGACTGGCTCATGTGCGGGTGACACATGAAATCTTTTGAGCGGGATCGTTGCCAGTGCCCCTGGACTGGCTCATGTGCAGGCGACACATGATATCTTTCGTGCGAGATCGTTGCCAGTGCCCATGGACTGGCTCTTGTGCAAGTGACACATGAGGTTTTTCGAGCAAGATCGTTGGCGGTGCCCCTGGACTGGCTCATGTGCGGGTGACACATGAAATCGTTCAAGCGGGATCGTTGCCAGTGCCCCTGGACTGGCTCATGTGCGGGCGACACATGATATCTTTCGAGCGACATTGTTGCCAGTGCCCCTGGACTGGCTCTTGGGCGGGTGACACATGAAATGTTTCGAGCGGGATCGTTGCCAGTGCCCCTGGACTGGCTCATGTGCGGGCGACACATGAAATCTTTCGAGCGGGATCGTTGCCAGTGCCCCTGGACTGGCTCTTGTGCGGGTGACACATGAAATGTTTCGAGCGGGATCGTTGCCAGTGCCCATAGACTGGCTCAGGTGCGGGAGACACATGAAATCTTTCGAGCGGGATCGATGCCGGTGCCCCTGGACTGGCTCATGTGCGGGCGACACATGAAATCTTTCGAGCGAGATCGTTGCCGGTGCCCCTGGGCCGGCTTGCGGGTGACACATGAGGTTTTTCGAGCGAGGTCGTTGCCGGTGACCCGGGCTGGCTCGTGTGCGGGCGACACATGGGGTCTTTCGAGCGGGATCGTTGCCAGTGCCCCTGGACTGGCTCTTGTGCAGGTGACGCATGAGGCTTTTTTTTTTTTTCCGAGCGGGATCGTTTGCCAGTGCCCCCGGACTGGCCCATGTGCGGGTGACACATGAAATCTTTCGAGCGGGATCGTTGCCAGTGCCCATGGACTGGCTCTTGTCCGAGTGACACATGAGGTTTTTCGAGCGGGGTCGTTGCCGGTGCCCCTGGACTGGCTCTTGTGCGGGTGGCACATAAAAGACACCATTTCGAGCGTGGCCGTTTTCGTGCGGGTGACACGTAAAAGCACCCACTACACTCTCTCAGTGGTTGGTGTTAGGAAGGGCATCCAGCTGTAGAAACTCTGCCAAATTAGATTGGAGCCTGGTGTTGCCATCCGGTTTCACCAGTCCTCAGTCAAATCGTCCAACCCATGCTAGCATGGAAGGCGGATGTTAAACGATGATGATGATGATGATGATGACAATGACCAGGCTTCTAATCAAATATTATAATTATTACATTATCATATTTTCTCTAAAATACCAGAGACAATGGAGCTAACATCATATTGATATTGTAAACGAAAATAAAAAAAAGATGAATATATTAAAGAATAGACCAGATTCATACCAGCTACCAGACATCCATTTCAAACATATGTGAAAGCCAAAATCTATGTTAAAAAGCCTATTTTAGACAAAAAGAAATAAAATTAATTAGTGAATAAAATGAATTAGTTGTTAAATGAGTATATTTAATGTCACATGCTCAGAGGTAGGGGATGAATAAAAGATTCATTAAATAGATTTGTAAAATGTTAACCAAATTACCTTCACTATACATTCACGTTACACTGCTTTACAAGGCAATACATCTGACACATACATCATATGGTTTACTTCTGACAGGGTAATCTGCAGACTCTACCGTTTGAAGCAATAATCTTGTTGCTGATCACTGAATGCTGCTGCAGTGAGCCAAAGTTTTGCTGTCAACGTCCTATAAAATAGAAAGCAAATCTTTGCAAGAAAGATTTACAGACGTTTATTGCAGCTTTTCAGCAGCAATAAATGTCTGGATGTTAAGATAGTATCATATAACCGTTTAACTGATGTTCTGAGAGAATAGCATCATCCTCATTTGATGCCGGTTTTCCATGCTGGCATGGGTTAGGTGACTTGATAGGATTTGGCCAGCCAGAGAGCTACCCAGGCTCTAATTGTCTGTTTTGGCATACTTTCTATGGCTGGATGCCCTTCCTAATGCCAACCACATTACAGAGTGTGCTGGGTGCTTTATACGTGACATGGGTGGTTTGTGCGTGGCACCGACGCGAGTGCTTTCCTACACCGCACTGGCACAAGTGCTTTTCTACATCGCACCAGCATGAGTGCTTTCCTACATAGCACAGGCACAAGTGCCTTTTTATATGGCACAGGCACAAGTGCCTTTTTATATGGCACAGGCACAAGTGCTTTCCTACATAGCACAGGCACAAGTGCCTTTCTATATGGCACAGGCACAAGTGCTTTTCTATATGGCACCAACATGGGTGTTTTTAACATGGTACCGTCACCGGTGTTTTTTACTTACATGGCACTGTGAGGAGTGCTTTTTACAGAAAGACACGAAAAAAGTAAATGAGGCGGTGTGAATCCAAGACTACACTATCCAACATCCCTTACTAGGTTTCAAGAGAATTCCTTCTCTGTTCTTTTCTATCTTATGAATTACATGGCAACCTCAGAAGTGCTTGTGGCTTGAAAAAAGCACTCAATACACTGTCAAGTGGTTGGTGTCAGGAAAGGCATCTAGCCTTAAAAACCAAATCAAAAGATGACATTGGAGCTTGATGCAGCCTTGTGGCTTGCTGATTCCCTATCAAACTGTTCTACCCATGTAAAAAGCGGATGCTAAATGATGATGAAGATTTAGCTACAATTTCTAGCAAACAGAATATCTATATGGAGGCTGTTTCATTGTGATTGATTGTTCAGGTGAGACAGGTGTACAAATCATTGATTAAAAGGAAAGACAATGGTAGAAGAAATATGGATATAGAACTGAAGGCTGTGTTGTATGAAACACACTTGTCTGCACAACTGCTGAAACAGATTAAACTTGTCATAATGAGCTAAGAAATCACTTGTTGGCTTGACAACTTCAGACTCATACAGTGCAATACAACTAAAAGAGCCACAATTGAAAAATGAAAAAGCACAAACTAAATGTAGTTTCAGTGTAAATGTGGCAATTCCTTGTTAGGAAGCACCATCTGAGAGCTACACGCTGGCATCAAAGAACATGTGCAAACAGATACATCATTCCAAAAATACCCAGAGAAATTCCACACTCAGGACTTTACAGTTAACATCCTAGGCATGGACGTGGCTGTGTGGATAAGAAGTTTGCTTCCCAATCACATGGTTTGGGGTTTAGTCCCACCTTAGGGAAATGCCTTCTATTATGTCCCCAGGTCAACCAAAGTCTTGTGAGTGGATTTGGTAGATGGAAACTATAAAAAACCTGCTGTGTGTGTGTGTGTGTGTGTGTGTGTCTCTCTCTCCTCATCTTGACATGGCATGGTAGTTGTAAATGAGTATCACTGTCACACACACCCAATGAGTGTACTTCATTCCCAATATTCTGTAAGAACATTTCTGGCCATGGGGAACTATTACCATGCCTAGAAATGGGTGAGGGTTGGTGGCAAGCAGGGCAACCAGCTGCAGAAAATGTGCCTCAATAAACTCCATCCAGCCCATGCAACATGGGAAAGTGGAGGTTAAAACAATGGTGATGGTGATCAAGGGAGCAGAATGTAACACAGGCAATTTAAGGACTAAAAAAGCCATATTCATTATTAAATTGAAACCATCAAACAACAGGTAAGAATTACATGAGGCAAACTGGTTAGTGTAACAATACCATGCTGTACATGTCACAATCCCTTCCCACATATCTGAGCAAAAGATACCAGCTCAACACCTATCCTCCATTTTTTCCTGATGAAGTGTTATTACACCTGGAATAAGACAAAATTTAAACTGCTGCATTGTCTTCCTTCTGTTTTCAGTCTGATATTTCAATTTACATTGTATCAGTTTTTGAACAATTTTGACAAATGACCAAATCAATTTGGTATATGATTGGAACATATTTTAACCAACTTCAGAAGAATGGAAACTAATGTTGATCTGGGTAATATTTGAACTTAGAAGATGGAAACATTCACCTGGCACTCTCTTATTTCTGTAATAACTTTTTATATTCTATAAGAGGAGTAGAAGAAATTTATTATTTCAGGCTTGGCTCTGTATCTTTCTACAAAGTATGAAGAAATGAAGTACTTTTATTAAACCCCCCCCCCAAAAAAAAACCACATAACGAGCTATTAACTAATTTCCCTCTATATTTTACTAGATTGTTCTGGAATCACATACAAATTAAGGCAAACAATGTATACTGCTATTAAAGATGGAACCATTTTGTAATTCTAACTCAACTGGAAAGTAACAGTATTTAGTGAAGCTGAACGAGCCAGTGAATAGATGTAGATTATTGATCTGTAATAAGGTGGAGATCACCAGCTCAGTTACTTAGACTGTTGATAGCAACTAAATGCTATTGTTAATAATTGCCTGGCTACAGCTACAAGAGGAGGGAGGGAATAGGTAATGGGGCAAATAAATGGAGCAAAAACACCACGGTTGGAAAAACACAGCAATTATATTATTGTAAATAGATGATGATGGAGGGCAGAAATGGCAGAGTGGTTTACAAATAAAGTCGTGCAGTATTTAGTTACACTCCTTTATATATGGATTTCAAACTTTGCCTTTCACCATTTTAAGGTTGATAGAATAGGTAGCAGTCAAATATTAAAGGCTGAGAGTAATTTGACTGAGTTCTCTATGATTATTAGAGAAAGAGACATCACCTACTCCCCCACACTTATTTCTGGTCCCTCTGCTCTACCCACTCCTACCTGCCTTGTATCTTGAAGGTCTAGCCTGACCCCTTCATTACTATTTTTATTACTTTCCATCTCCACTCAATCACTCCCACCATCTCTTCTAAAATGTCAGTTGTCATGTAACTCCACCTCAGCAAAAAAACCTGTTCTGGTTCAACCTTTTTCTCTCATACTTTACCCTTCTTTACTCTTCATCACCTAGCATAAAAGTTGTCCCCTTGGTATTTACTAGTAACATGAAGAAAAGTACCCAGTACACACTGTAAAGTGGTTGGTGTTAGGAAAGACATTCAGTCATAAAAACCATGCCAAAGCAAACACTGGAGCATGATGCAGCACTTGGACCCATTGGGTGCTGTAAAACCATCCAACCCATGCTAGCATGGAACATGAATATCAAATGATTATGAGGATGATGAAAGGTGGTAAAAATTTGTCCAGAATCAACTCTAAATATCGGCACACTCACAATTATCTAAGTAATAACATGCTTACACAGGCACATGTAAATGTCTGATCAAGGATAGTTAAGCTTTCTGAAAATATCCAGTGATCTACAGATCAAGAGTTCAAATTCTGCTGCAAGTTATTGTTATGGCTCAGTCAGAGTGAAAAAGGCAGCACTCATGACTTTACTGTATTAACTCCAAGACTGACAAAGAGAAAGGGAGGAAGAGACCTCACCACATAAGTTGTTGGATGCATTATTCTCTGATTGGTGACCTGGCCTGGATACTTGTAATGAAGTGAACATTGTTAAAGGCAAATAAGAGTCAAAGTAGTGATGTTAAACCAGATGAGAGAATAAAAGAATATCACCTGCCTTTGTCATCAAATGTGACAAACTTCCTTCACCAAATGTGACAACTTGCTTGCAGCGTCTTGATATACCTATCTAAGTAACACAATAGAGATAGCCCCACTCCCACCAACAATATCTTCATACCTCCCTTTTCCATACCTTTCTTTCTATTTATATCCATGTAACAAAGACAACTTTTTTTGTCAAGGCACATCAAATCTCCACCTTGTCATTTCCATTTGATAGATGACACCTTCCTCTTCTGAATCAAGGGAACATACGAATGAGATCTGGACTTCACAAGCCTGTCTTAAAGGACAGGAACTCTGAATAAGGACCGACACAGAGTAGCAGAGATTTTCAGTCCTCTTCACAAGGGGCAACCCCTCGTAATGCTGGTGAGATAATAAAATGCACCCTGGTACATTGTAAAGTGGTCGGTGATAGCAAGGGTATCCATGCTCAAAATGGAATAGCAGTCTCTTTAGCGTTGGCAGCATACAACACCAAAGTGGGTTGATCTCTGTTACTAAGTGTAAGATGATATGGACCATGACAATATGACCAAGCACTCAATCCATTCCCTTATGGAAAAGCAGATGTAAAATTGATGTGTTTGTGTGTTCATGTGTGTGTAATTACGATTGAAATAAGGATAATTATACAATTAATGAACTTCATAAAGGAAAGTTAATTAATGCTAGACATAAATAAAAACTGAATAACAGAAGATATTTCTGTTGTAAGTTGCAATAATTTAAATTCCATTGTCTTAGATAATGAAAATGATGTATCATAAAAGCTAGAGGGGGGGGGGGGGTAATGACTAGGTGGAGTGGGGTTATAACTGATTGCCTTGTGCTATTTATTCTGGCTTGCATTCTGGTTTCAAATACATGCAAGGTCAACTTTGCCTTACATTCTTCCAGAGCTGGTATGTAAACTATCAGTTTAGAGTGGTGGGCTGGCAGAATCATTTGAACACTGAATAGGATGCCTTGTGGTATTTCCTCTAGATCTTAGCATTCCAAGTTCAAATCCTGCTATAGACTATTGGACTGGTTGACTTAGTCCATGACCTGTCTTTTAGTGTCTTTAATGGAAATCATTTGTTGCAAGCTTTTTGGCTATGTATCCAGTCTGAGGATACCTTCCTACCCATCTCACTAGTCTCAAGAGGCCCTATAAAGGACTGTGGGCACTGCCCTTCTCTGATTATGTAAAAAAAAAAAAGCTTCAAGGGTCATCAATGACATTTGGAAATTTGTAACACGCTGTGTAATAATAATATATATCATAAACAATATACTTAATAGCAATCCATACCATAAGGAAGCATATGTGATACTTTAAAATTTGTTTCCCTACTGATAATCAATGGCAAGCTACATGTGCGTGTATACACACACGCATGTGTGCACACACTCACACACACACACACATGTACATACGTAAATGTGTGGGTGTAAATGTGTTTACTTCTTGAGACATAAGTTTCTATGTTGCTCTCTATGCAAACAGTAAGGGTGTATATTCAATCTTCTACATGTAAATTATATCAACAATGGTGTACTGCCAACTGAGTAATAAATAAGAGCAGAGAAAGACTTAAAGTCCATTATAGCTAGTCAAGTTGGTTGGAAATGAACTAAAGATACACCAGCAGACACTTGAATTTTCCTTTTCTTTAAATTCTAAAAGCTTTCCATTGGCTTCATATCATGACAGAAGTGGTAGACAGTTAACATTATAATATGATTTAGAGTAAATAAACCAGCAGATTGAATGATAGAAAGAAGTGACAAGATAATATTTGACAGAAGCAGTAGATAATATTATAATGCAATTTAAAGTAAATAACCAGTAATGTTCCATAAAAGAAATTTCATGGATAATAGGTAATCATTTTGATTTTTTGACTTTGTACCTAAATTGTTTGAAATACCTTGCATTATCATGTATAACATGCAGTGTTGCACAACTGCTAAAGGAGCAGCCAGTCTATTATAATCCAATATATTAAGTTTTAATATCATTTTAGATAAGTATAACCAGGGCTGTGTTAAGAGGCTTGGTTTCTAACTATGAAGTCTTGGGTTCAATCCCACTGTGTTGCACATTGGAGCAAGTATCTTCTACTATCAACCGCATTACAAAATATGCCCTTTTTTATTTTTTAAAGATAATTATGTGTTACTTGAGGGAAATATAGTTGTTATTTCTAAAAGGTTGAGTAGCCATGCAGTGGCTCCTTCTTTGACTTGTTTAAGATGTGGTAATAAAGCAATGCAGATAACTGAAACATTATTTTCATGTCATGATTTTTAAAAAATGTTGAGATCAACATTAAATAAATAAAAACTACTTTAAACTGAACTAAGCAGCAAGTTTATTTCAGATTTAAAAAAAAAATCAAGTCAGCTTGTTTTTAAATAGACTGTTGTCAGCACATTGATTTTATTCCAAGGTTCTTTTGTGCGCGGGGGGGGGGGGGGGAAGAGAGAGTGAGAGCAGATGTTATATCCCTTGTGAAATAAATGTAGAAATACAGAAAAACACAAGAGGAAACAGAAAGAAAGGAAATTGACTAGACACTATAGCAATTCTTTGTCACTGTAAAAAAAAAACAAAAAAAACAAAAAAAAAACAAGAAACAATAACTGAATGAGATATCTAAACTGAATAGATGACTGAATGGTCTTTGAAAGGTTTTATATGTTGCTTGTTGAGTTGATGGCCTTAAAAAGCCTATTTCAAAAATGAACACACTAGAGGTAGATTTTCTATTTCTTTGGAGAAGAGATTTTGAATACTTCAATGAAGATGTAGAATCTGCTCCAAGTACATACATGGGGGCCATAGAAATATTTATGAAGACAGTTCAAAACAGGTTTATTGGTCTCTCTCTGTTTGAAGCATTACATGTTTAGGCTATTTTCGTGCTGGTGTTTTAAATCATTGGATGAATCACACACAAGCTGCACTGTACATAAGAATTTTGGCTTTAAGCCATAAACATCTATCTTTAGGAGTTTCTAAGACTACATTATCTAATGTATCTTTTCTTGTTTAAACCTTTCGTCATCATATTTCTGTTGAGATGCTCTGTTTCTTTAAATTGATTTTAAATATAACAAAGAATTTAGTAAATTAACTTAGTTATCATTAAGCTAGTGTTTGGAACATAAACTGTGACTAAGGTTTGGTGGAAGATTTTAATTCAGAACTTTTGAAAACAAGACATTTGTACTATTTCAGGCAGGTTGGTATCAAAAGGGTTAAGATGGTGCTGCTTGATTTGAGAGAAATTTAGCAATTACAAAATTATTGTTGATTAGTTTAGCCTTGATTCAGCAAATTTATAATCAAAAGCATTCTAGTCATGACCATTTCATCTCTTTAGAGGCATTAAGAACTGCATTATCCAATATGTTACTTTCCTTTTTACAAAATAATGGACTGTAGTTTGAAGAAAATTTCGTTACTATTTCTAGCAGTCATGTTGTGGCTCTATTCTTATATGTTGTGCTGTTACCTTACAACTCACAGAACAGTAATACTGTCTTTATAAGATCCTGTACATAACTTGGAACAAGGTCACAAATCTTCTAGGTTTGGTATGGGCTGGATGCTGTTCAGTAGAGATGGATGCTGTTCAGTAGAGATGGATTGCCAAGTATATATTTGGGTAGTTTGAAGATCGTGAAGATTTGCTCTGTGCAGACATGCTGTGAGGCTGAAGATATGATGCAGACAACAGAAACCACATTGAAACATGTTGCCTGATTCTGGCCCACAAAAGAAAGCTCCTGATCTTTTGTTGTTAACCTCAGGCCAACCAGCATATCTACCAAGAAAGGTACTCCAGCTGTCATCAACCAGTCCATTAGAGAGGACTACCTTATCCAATGTTTTCCTTTTTTTTTTTAAGATGGTAGAAGATATTGGAGCTATTTCTAGCAGGCCAATCAACTACATAGGGTTTCTCTGTTTATTCTGGAAGAGAAGTATGCAAATTGGAGTGACATAGTTGGAGACACATTGCAAGTATAACTGAAATGAATGGACTGAAGGATAGCAAATGCATATTTCAAATACAGTCTATGGAAGGGCTAGTAAAGAAGTAGCTAGCTTTGTAGTAATACTCGAAACCATAAAAGATTATGTTGTCAGTAGTCTTGGATGAAATCATCATCATAACAAATTGAAGTGAGTAATAGGCAGGTTGTGGGCAATGAAGAAAGTGGAAACAATACAAATAGGACTGGTACACTTGGAAGTATCACTACTCAACTGCCAATATGGCTCTCAAAAAAAAAAAAAAAAAAATTGGAATAAATATAAAGATAGAACAACAACAAAAATCATCATTGTTTGGAAATGCAAGAATCCTCCACAGGGTTCTTGAAGCATGATCAGTAAACAAGTGTCACCTTCATCTGCTGGCTGTGGGCAACTGACACTTTCCATCATACTCAGCAAAATAAAGCTGGGATTTTTCATGATATAATAGTAATGCTTTCTAATATAGGCATAAGGCTTGAAATTTTGAGGGAAAGGGATAATCAATTATATTGACCTCAGTACTTAACTGGTACTTCTTTTATTGACCCGGAAAAGATGAAAGGTAAAGCCAACATCATGGTGTGTCAATGATTCTGCTAGCTTGTCTCCTTCATAATAAGTTTTCAACTAGCAATGATAACACCTTAGATGTTCATAACTGACAAAAGTATGAACTCATTCGGAAGGGAAGAGAGAGAAATACAAATTGCATCTGGTCTCAGTTCTTGGTTGGAACTAGTTCACTTTACCTAGGATAAGAACAATGAAGATGTTTCTATCTGATCACTTGAACAGCTAGAAATAACAGCCAAATCATAGTCAACAATTTTAAAAGCAGACAGAAGGATAATATGACTCTGGATGCACTAAGACTGAATAAAAGATGAAACGATCATGACCAGAATGTTTTTGATAACAGGAATGCTTTTGAGAAAAGCTTAAATGAAGATAGAGTGAATATGTTGAGCACTTCTGCTCGACAAATCAGGATAAAGACATACATATCCTACATCTGTCCTGCATATGTTTAGTTGTGTTTCAGTGGCAGGTCTTAAACCATTTACCTGAGACATAACATAGAAGTTAATGCTGAAGTCCAGTTAAGATATTTGTTTCAACCACTTAACATCCACTTGAAATAACAATGTGACAAGTAACATTCCCAGATAATCTAGTACCTGTTTTCAGACTGCAAGGTAAACTGACACATTTAGAATTATGTGGTCTACCTAAATACACGACAGTTTTTAAAAAAATGCTTACACTGAGGTTTAACTGAAACCCCCTTTAGCTACTAGTGCAATAACATATATACTCTTAGTAGTTGAGTAACTCATGACAATATGTTCTAGGATGTTGTAGAAATAACAATGCTATCTCATGTATGTGAGAGTTTTCACCAATATGGGTTTTATTTGCATTTTGTTGAGAGCAGAAATATTTTCTGGCTCTAAAACAGATTCCAAGTTATTGGGATGCAGTTTTGATAAAATTATAGATGTGAAGTCATCATAAGAGATTCTCAGAGATTGTGACACCAAGAATCTGTTATAACTTTTCAAAATTTGCATGTTGTTGGTATGTATGGGGACTAAGTTACAAATTAGTTATATTGATATACATAGGATAGTGTTTTGTATCGTTAAAGATGAGATTATTATTTTCCTGTTGGAAAATGGTTTTGAGATACCTATCTATGGATGCAGCATGAGGTATTTAGGCTTTATGTTCATGACACTTGCACCCAAAAAGTTAGAGAAGTGGAAGATGGTAACGTTTGCATAGGAGGGTAAGTGTTGTTAGAAGTGATAGCAGGTAGGTAATTATTGCATAGAAGAAAGAATGTAGGTAACATCATAAAAATTTGTGGCACAACAGAGTAGGTAGAATATGGGTTGGAGAGGGGCCTATTAGCACACAGTATGTCAAGAAATGAAAGACAAATGTAGACCATATGCAATCAACTTAGTGAGGAAATTTCTATGGCAGACATGTTAAAACCTTTGTTGATACTAAGGATAACCTGAAATTCTCAAGGGTGAGGGATTATTGATGTGTGATATAGGAGAACAAGCCATGAGTGCAATCACTAAGAAGATAGGTCAAGAAGATGAAGGATGTGGTTGTTAATAGCTGCTTGCATAACTCCTATGGTGTTAAAAACCAGTGCGGTAGTTTGAGCAAGTAGTATCATTTTAACCAGGTTCAAGTGAGAACCACTGATTCTGACAGCGGTAATAAAGAGCTTCTCTGTCTGTATAACAGGAACACATTTTTAAAATTATTGGCTCAGAGGAGGCACAGCATTGATGGCCTTTACTACATGTGGATTGGTGTAGTTGATGTTCAAATCAAATGTAAGTAAAAGTTGTGAAGTGAATCTCAGCCAATAAGGTTAGAATATATACAATTGTTGGATAGTAACATTTGGAATGAGCCATTGGATTTACTGTACAAAGCTGAGAAGAGGTCTAAATATAAAGATGAATGTGAAAATAACTAATTAATACTTCTAAAATTGAACTGGTAATAGGAACATAATAGGTGAAGTGTCAGAAGTACAGTGCAGATGAGATAGAGATATATCAAACAAAAGTTGGAATGGGATAGATACATTAAATGACACAGAGAAAGGTAGCATACTGAAAATGCTTTTAGTTTAGTAAACCAAGAGGGTGTTCCAGAGGAATGATATTCTGGGAAAGAAGGGTGACGATCAGAGAAAGGACTAAGAGGTTGGACAAGACCAGGCAGTTGCAAGGAGCAGATGTAATTAAAGTAAGATTAGAAAAGGTAGAGAGAAGGGTCAACACATCTGTGGGCCAGAGGCTTTATATCAATCAGTCAGGTGGCCTTTTCTGAATAGTGAGATGAGATGATGATGATCATCATTTAACATCTGTTTTCCAGGCTGGCATGGGCTGGACAGTTTGACCAGAGCTGGTAAGCTAGAGAACTGCACCAAGCTCCAGTCTGATTTGGCATGGTTTCTACAGCCGGATGCCCTTCCTAATGTGCTGGGTGCTTTTATGTGGCACTGCACAAGCGCATTCATGTGGCACTGGCATGAGTACTTTGGCACCAGCACAGGACTCTTGCAGGCCATTGGAAAGTGGCCTTAACACTTCTGCAGTGGAGTATGGGTCATGTCTGCCATTGCAGCAGCATCCTAGATGTGGAAGTAATATACTGGCTGTCAAGAAAAGGGCCATTTGTTGGATATGATATGGCTATGTTAAGGATATACTCTTACCATTGTTTTAGTATAAAATATAAAATACAGGACACCACTTCAGTATATGAAATATATTTGGGTACTTGAAATATTTTTCTGTACACGAGAGTCAGTAAACAAAAGAAAGTTTAAAGAAAGTCATGTGAAAAATAATTACTATTTGCTGATGAGAACATCACTAGTTTCCTCAAATTCTACTGCTTTACTTGAATGATAATTAGTTTTTAGAAGCATAGAGATCCATAATAAATGTCAAATAAACTAAAAAATGGCATTCCAGTTTTAGAACAAAACATTACAGATTTACAGAGACTTCAATTAAGATATTCTTGCAACACTGGTTAATTTATTTTTGTATATTAATGAGGTGTAATTGTGAAAGTTTATTAAATATTTGTACAGTGGTTAAAAAAAAAAAAAAAAAAAAAACTCAATTATCAACTCAACAATAGGGCAAGGAGAACATACCTTTGGCATACTAAAATATCTGGGGTCTCACATAATGTAGTAAGTCAGAAAACTTTAGTACAATAAGTAGGCAAAAATTCCCTCTAGGGTAGCTTAAAATCTAAAAACAAAGGATGTAATTCTAATACCAAACAAAGATTATTTTAGAAAATATAGTCAATGTAAATAGGCATGAATCTTGTCTTTAATGGAAACTAGTGTAAAGAGTAGACATCTTTTGACCTTATTAAAACCCATCAGTAAAGCATATTCTTCTCAGTAAAACATAGAAGCAACTAGAGAGAGAGAGAGAGAGAGAGAGAGAGAGAGAGAGAGAATGCAAAGACCCTGATTATGAATATCAACATGATACCTCAGGAAAGTGTTTTGCATATATAGATATCACACACAAACCTGTACATACAGTTGAGTCTCACTGTAATATAGTGCATTGCAAAACTTTGAATAACTTCAGTTTACCTATGCTATGAGTAAACAAAAATAAACTTCTTCTAGGTGTTTAAAAATCTAAAAACAAAACAAAAGAGATAACTAATCATATCAGCCAATCAAAAGTTTTAGAAAATTTAGAGCTTATCAGTTACATAACTGATATTTATAAAACTGACATATTCACAATATAACATCTTTGATAAACAAGTAATCTAGTAATCTAGGGAAGTTTCAAAGACCAGCTTGCAAGACAAAATCAACAAAGATATTTTAATACAAAATAAAAAAAGAAAGACTTGTAGTTTAATAAGGTCATGAAGAGCAAAACAGCCACACGGCCAAGGACACTGTTTAATTCTAATAGACTTCCTGTATGTTTAAAATAATTTTTGATATAATGAAAACTGTTGAGGAATGTTTAGAGAATATCAGTAACTAAGAATTTGTATATATTATGCTAGTGTTTACCAACTGAATAATTTATAGTACAGTCAAATGTCAGCAAAATACTTTTGTAATTTTAATTTGACGAGCAGTCAGATGATATTCTGATAATATTTTCACAGCTACGGACATGAAATTGCAAAACTTTTACTCTAGTTTATGACATAGTTCAGAGGTTCTCTAACTGGTTTCTTACTGTGGACAATTTTCACTTACTGAATATTTTCATGGACCACTTGAGCATAAAAATCAATGGGATTAAACCATAAATTAAATAGAACATATCCAACATCAAATAATGCAACTCATTGGGGAAACAAAATAAACAAATACACAAACACATACCGATAAACCCTAACATTTAAACATTGCTACTCTAATACAAATAACAGATGATTTTTCTGTGGACTACTGAATATCGTATCATGAACCATCGTCAGTAATGACAACACATAAATCTCTCTCTCTCTCTCTCTATATATATATATATATAAGCAATGTTAAATCTCTGAACGAGGTATTAACAGTAACTGCACGATAAAGTGAAGTATATTTGCCACTTAAATGTGGCTGACCCCGAGGGGTGGATGTTACTGTTGCTTTTAGCCCCAAGAGGACATCTCCTCCAGCTGGCTATCGACATATATATATATATATATATATGTATATATATATATATATATATATATATATTTAAAATTATAATACAGGGTATCTAAGAGATACTGCCACTTTGATATTTTTACTGGTTTATTTTGTCTTCGTCTTCACTCCTTGTACTATGTGGACATTTATTGTGGTTTTAGAGTCAGAATTTGACTGCTATTTTTCAGCGTGGCGGTACCTCTTAGATACCCTGTATTATAATTTTAAATAATTATTACCTTTGATGGTTTTTATTCCTATGCTGGCCACTTGATAAGATCAATATTTTAAATAACGATCTTATCCTTATTTATGTAAATATATATATATATATATATATATATGTAAATATATATATATATATATGTAAATATATATATATATATATATATATATGTAAATATATATATATATATATATATATATATATATATATATATATATATATATATATGTATCAACCCATGCTAGCATGGAAAGCGGACGTTAAACGATGATGATGATGATGATGATATGATACAAACAAGGTGATATTTTTTTTCTTCAAATGCAGTGTTGCCATTGCATCACCATTAATAATGGATAACATTACTCTCACAAGGTGGAAAAAATCATCAACAAACAGCCCCACCTTGTAAGGATAATATTACCCCTTAATTCTGCTGTTTTAAGGGCAACACTGCATTTGAAGAAAAAGAATATCACCTTCTTGTTTGTATCGTACAATACACATTCAACATTCCAAATAAAAACAAATGTAGTGGTTGTTATATTCTTTTATTCGCTTCAGTCATTTGACTGCGGCCATGCTGGAGCACTGGCTTTACTCAAAAAAATTGACCCCAGGACTTAGTCTTTGTAAGCCGAGTACTTATTCTCTCGGTCCCTTTTGCTGAACACCAACATTGGTTGTCAAACAATGGTGGAGAGACAAAACAGACACAAACACACACACACACACACACACACATATATGATGGGCTTCTTTCAGTCAAATCTACTCACAAGGTTGTGGTTGGCCCGAGGTTATAGCAGAAGACACTTGGACTGAACACGGAACCATGTGGTTGGTTAGCAAGCTACTTACCACACAGCCACTCCTGCACCTATATATATACACACACATATAATTTTAGGAAAACAGAAAAATTAAAGTTGAGATATTCATAACTTTTCCAGAGGTAATGAGAAATAGAGATGAAGTAAAATGGTTGAACTGGGAGTTAAAACTGTTACAGATTCAGTTTTCTGAAAGCTTGTATTAACTCTACCTCATTCACTGTAACACGAGTAGACAAACAGTAAAAATAATAAATAAATGGACTATGTCCAACCAGCCTGTACCTCAAACCTTTCCCGACCGCACACATTATAAGTACTAAAGCAGTTATATTATTACAGACTCAAACGTATAAACACAGTAAGACAGAAACCTTTCAAGTTGGAAAACACTTTAGATGCCAGGTGAACAATTTATGACAGCTGCCTTTTTCAATATAACGAATTTGTGCAAAGACACATTTAATCAATCCCAATTATCTACATACATCAACAACAGTCAAGCAAATGTTTCTACCACCATACATTGCCAAATAGGAGGACTATATTCTTACACAAGGAACAAACCAAATAGTTATAACAGAAATGTAGCCTTATTATTTTAAGATGAATCATAAGCACTTGAAGCACGAAAATGTTGGAACTACTCCAAGTACAATATTACTCAACTTCATTGAATTACATAATTCCACAATGTTACAATATCAACAGGTTGGTGCACTTGGATATTCCACATACATATACTCTTTTCATAGAAATGTATACAACTATTTATCATCATCATCATCATCCTTATCATTTAATGTCCGTCTTCCATGCTGGCATGGGTTGAAAGGTTCAACTGTATCCAATGAGCTGAAGGACTACAACAGTATATTCTAAAAAACCACTTACCATTCATTGTTTTATTACTAAGCGCATTAAATAGTTAAACTCATCCCATTTTAACACAAAATCTGCACTGGAAAGCATATTCCCCTGGTAAATAGTACCAAATAGACAAAGGAGCTCTCCTGTTCTATGTGCATACATCTTGTATTTTTGCAACATCTACTACCTGATTCTCTTGGATGCATTGAGTGTTATGTTGTAACTTGATAGAATGCATAGTCTGGATAAATTAAATAATGTCCCTATCAGTGTAGCGGTTGATATTTCAACTTTTTTTACAGCATATAACTGTGTGTGTGTGGTGACACATATCCAGTCCACCAGGGATATTTAACAAGAAACTTGCCTTCAGATATGCATCATCCTGAATATATACCATGCAGTACAGCTGTTAGTTGGGTGACAGTTGTGACAAGGTAGATCTGTCTGACTAATAGGAAATATAATATAGAACAATGTCGAGAAATTCATACAAATCAATAAATTGACTTTCATCCTAAACTAATGCTTGTTCTCTGAAATACATAATATGCCATTTAGAGTTAGTTTTGGTAAAAAAAGCAAGGAAAAGATTTTAGATGACTTAAAATCCTTGAATGTCAATGGTTTTATGTTAAATTCTGTCTAGCAGTAAATGCTCTTTATATCTCAAATTAAGTTTTAAAAATATATAATTTGTTGGATAACTGTGTTGAATACAATGTTATATGACAAAATAAGGGATTAGTATACCACAGACTTTATTGAACAAATAACACTGCAACACAACATTTGGCTTAAATAATGGAGATAACTCATCTATCATGTGATACACTAATTATCACAACATTCAAACTCATTCAAAGAAAAAGAAACAACAAAACAAAACAAAAAACAATGAACCATGAGATTGTAAAATTAGCAAAAACTTGCAGCACCAAATAATTCCAATTTGGAAATGGAGTTTGTTTCTACAATGTAACATAAATCACAAATTAAGTCTTTCAAGGTTGGTTTAGTAGTTCTGCTTCAATGACAAAGCTTATCAAAAGAAGTGATAAGAATGGTAGAGTTCAGTGGAATAATTTTCACAATCTCTGCTACTCAAAGAGTCTACCTCTTTAGAAATAGCTTAAAGATCCAGGAATCTGGAACTGAGTCAGCAATTGTCAAGTCTGATTCTGCATGCTTAATTATTTTACCATATGTTGGGCATAGTGACAATTCACAAAACAAAATAGTGTCTACTACTCCAGTACTTTTTTTAAACATAAGTAAACTTACAATAATTCATCTTTCTCTACTAAAGGATCAGTGGAGGTGCAATGGCCCAGTGGTTAGGGCAGCAGACTTGCGGTCATAGGATTGTGGTTTCGATTCCCAGACCGGGCGTTGTGAGTGTTTATTGAGCGAAAACACCTAAAGCTCCACGAGGCTCCGGCAGGGGATGGTGGCGAACCCTGCTGTACTCTTTCACCACAACTTTCTCTCACTCTTACTTCCTGTTTCTGTTGTGCCTGTAATTCAAAGGGTCAGCCTTGTCACACTGTGTCACGCTGAATATCCCCGAGAACTATGTTAAGGGTACACATGTCTGTGGAGTGCTCAGCCACTTGCATGTTAATTTTACAAGCAGGCTGTTCCGTTGATCGGATCAACTGGAACCCTCGACGTCGTAAGCAACGGAGTGCCAACAACTAAAGGATCACTTTTGTGTATGTGTACATATCTTCTAATGCTAGGGCCAAGAAAAACTAGCCCAAAAAGTAGAAAAACATCAAGTAAAGATAGCTACTAAAAAGATAGAAATGATCATCAGTAGCTATTGTGAGCAGAGAATGAATTAAATGAAGTACTTCTAAAAGAACATTCTCCTAACAAGATCCTAGAAGATTTTATGAGATAAAAGCTAACAACAATGAGCTCCTTGTTGTTTGATTGTTTTTCCTGCATTGCTCATTTCTTCTAACTTGTCAAATTCTAAATTACAATGAAAAAAAGAACATCTTCCCAAAGAAATTCTGGAAGATTCTACAACTTTAAAACTAATGATACTGATATCTATTCTGTGATTGTTTCTCTGACATTGCTTATGTTCTCTAGGGTTGTAAGGCGTGGCTCTGTTTTACCCAATTCTTTGTTGTTTTAGAAGATTCCTCACTTCAACAGGAATAGAGCTCCTCTATTGATATGGAAAGCACTAGGTGTTCCAATTAAAGAAGATAGCTCTTTGAGATAGCTAATAATGGTTCAACAGGTGATATCAAATCTTTACATTGTGCAAAAATTTTCACATACCTGAGTGAAACAATTGATCATGCAGACATTGATTAAATTTCTAATCTGCTTCAGCAGGTCAGCACATTTGTGATAAAATATCAGTATATATACACTCTTCTACATTGATAAAAAAATTGTCAAAACTACATGAAGGAAGTTTGACCCTCCAGTGTAATATTTTATTCGTTTACTTTTTATCAATTGAGTTCTTTGTAAATAATGTAAAATGTCTCAGTAGGAGATAATATTACCATCTACATAAGAAGAACTCAACTTCTTGACAGCTTCTTTCTCAACAGCACAATACACAATAAAAGAATACAACAGAAGAATAAATTATAGATTATGTCCAACTAGGCTAGGCTTCCAACCTATTTATCACACCTCGTAAGTTCTAAAACTATCATGGGCAAACTGTGGCCCATGGGACTTTCTGAATGGCATACTTAACAATAAATTACCTTGGATATCTTAGTGGTGCAGTCCACTTGATGGAGAGCTGTGTCTCATGCAGCCTGCCTCTCAAAAAATGGTTGTCCATGTCTTTTCTAAAATAATCCCATAATTACAGACCTAAACACATACACCCTGTAGAACAGAAGGTTTTAAAGTTGAAGAACAGGTCAGGTATAAGGTGCACAATTCATGACAGTTGTCTTTCAGTTTGACCAATCTGGTCAATAGCGCATTTAATCAATCCTTATTATCTACACATAATAACAGTCTGGTAGTGTTCCTGTTTCCACACATTTCCACCTTTCACTTTTTGAGAGGGCACAGCAGAAAAAGTCACTAGCATGCCCTCTTTGTGTTGCAGCTTGAACAGTGTTTGGTCTTGATTGTAAATGGAATGGAATTGTTACTAGCATGGAGACGAGCACTTTTCATATTAATTTCTACTTTTTCCTAAAGTAGAAATAGCTTCTTGAAGAATGGGAAAAGTGGTACATAACATAAAAGGTCTTCCTTTATAAGAAGAATGTATCATCCATTTGCAATAATAAACTAGCAACCCAGTGTTTTATTTTCTAAAGTTCCTTTTTAGAAGTAGGCACTTTAAGGTATTTAAGAAAAAGTAACCTATAAGAATCAATTGATATTTTTTAGTCTTTAATGTAACAACCAAGGAATCTGACATTTCATTTATCAGAAATACACTTTTTTTATTGGAAAAGGTCAAGATATTTTACACAAGACAGAAATGATCTTCAGTAGAGTTATCACATACAATAATAGTTTGAAATTTTCGCACAGGGGGAGCAGTTTTGGGAGGGAGAAGAAAGTTAGTTACACTCACCCCCAGTACTTGACTGGTACTTATTTTATCAACCACAAAAGGACGAAATGAAAGTTGACCCAAGAATGTAAAAAAAAAGGACAACGGCTGCTAAGCATTTCGATAACATATGCTATTATTTCTGGAATATTGGTTTCAAATTTTGGCACAAGGCCAGCAATTTTAGGGATGGAAGGCAAGATAATTACATTGACCCTCAACCCAGTGTTCAACTAGTACTTATTTTACTAACCTTGAAAAGATGAAAGGTAAAGTTGACCTCAGAAGAATTTGAATTTGGAACATAAAGATGGACGAAATGCCACTAAGCATTTTGCCTGGCATGCTAACGATTCTGCAAGCTCGCTGCCTTCTTATGTCTGGAATACTAGCAACACATACAAGGCTTAGACTACGTGAAAATAGAACACAACATTTGGAAAAGCAGTATCACAAGTCATAACATTGGACTTAGTTCAACAGTATGATAACATTTATAACGAGGATAACTTCTTAAATTCTACTACTTACAAAACAGGACACCAAACAGAAACTTTCAGCAGCTGATTCTCGAAAGTGATTTTGTGTGTATGTGGGGAGTGTAGACACAAGCAGAAAAAACACCCAGCAAGAAATGCCATGTGTCACAAGTGTGAGACAAAAGCTAATTTTTCTTGTGCAAGTCATGTACAAAAAGGCAATATATAGGACTCCTTTTCTTTGCGATAATGTTACAGTTTGAGCAATCTTTTTGATCCTAATTATAAATAGAATGTAGTTGTCAGTAGCATGGAGTCAAGCATTTTCTACAATGACCAATACTTGAAAGTAGTAACAACTTCTTGATAATTGGGAAAAGTGCTGTCATTAAAAACCTTTGGTATACAGACCCCTTATCATAACTACTTACATGTAACTTGAGAGTGAAACTCACTTGTCAAGTGATGCATCATTGCTAAAGGAAGAAAGAATCACAAAACAAAATGCTGAATTTCTGTATTTAACCACTGAATGACTTAAGTTGAGAGAAAAAGAAGAAAAAAAAAAACAGAAAAGAAGACAGACAGAAATGAAAACTATTCGAAAGGGGGTTAAATCCGATAGTCAGATGTAACTTCACAACATAACATAAAGAATACTAACTGTATGTTGAAGAGTGCAAATGCTCTAATACAACACTACTGAGTATTTGAAAGTATCATCTGAGGTAACTGGGTAGACACTGCTCAACATTAGAGGAAATAAAATTGCATGTGGATCAATAATATGCTCCGATTACTGGAACATTCATGTGATAAAATAGATATATTGCTGCATGTCTGTCCTGTATTGGCCACATCAGCCACCAGCAAGCTGATTTGAACAGTCTCTTTCTTAAGTTTTCATTTTAGCAGACAAGCCACGATGAGAATTACTATGGGAATTTGGTCATTGTATTGTGAACCACAATAAGAATTCCATCAGTTCTGCTAACTGCCAGGAACATACACAAATTACCAAGTCGTTTTAGTTTTATGGTATGGCATAAAAGTGAAGTAAATGAATGGTGCATCTGAAGAACTTTTCAATAGTTACTTGCAAGAATTTTTATGGAGATAATACAAGGATAAATATGAACATAGTGAAAAATAAAAATTGCTATTCATAAACAATATGTTCTATTACAGCTGTTCCATAATATCACGAAATTTGATCATTGCCCCCCCCCCCCCCCCCACCAATTCCTTCAACTGTTTAAGATATTCATTGCTGAAATCATTATTATTATCTTTCGAAACTGAAGAATAAAACTAAAGTTTCCGAAACTAGAAGGAAAGCACCAGTTTGAATTAAATTAAAGTCTTATTTATTCTTGTGTTTGAAAAAGTGACAATAATGTTAATTGAAATGCTTCTCTGTTTGCTAGAAATAGCTGCCAAATCTTCCTATCATAATACCCTCTCATTTACAGCAACAATTCTAGACACTCCGATGCATCAGAATTGCACCTAAAATATCCCCTATGACAAACAAACTGGCTGCAGTACAGCTTAAAAAACAGAAATCTTCCATAACCGTCAAACTGATGCTAACTAAAAGTTTGAGAAAGTGAAAGTGGCACGCTATACTTCAAGATTATCAATGCCAGTGTTCATTATCCCTACAATTAATATATAAATACGTTTAGAAAAACACTAAATTGAGATTTATCACTGTTTTTTAATACTTTTAAAATTCGCACACATAAAAAATTAACCGTGCCCTTTATGTAATTTATAAAGTATTAGGTTGAGATTCCTTATTGTAGTTTTTATTTTGTTTAAAAAAAAACAAATAACGTTTTTTTATTTTAATTTTAAGACTCTGAATAGCCGATGCTCAAAATATTAGTATACTAAGACCATTTGAAAAAAGAAAAAGAAAAAAGCGTAATAAACAAGTGGGAGGAGATTTATAAAA
Organism: Octopus bimaculoides; assembly: GCF_046866305.1. NCBI lineage: Eukaryota > Metazoa > Mollusca > Cephalopoda > Octopoda > Octopodidae > Octopus > Octopus bimaculoides. The sequence continues at coordinate 129,640,251 of NC_142931.1, forward strand.
TCCATGCTTCAGAGATTAAATGTCAAAACAAAACGTAACCTAAAGAGGATATATTTTCGAAATAAATTTATCTGCTTGAAAACTATCTCTCACGTAATACGGACAGCAAAGAAAGTCTTATTGTCATGAAACAAATAACGGAAAATAGAATTTGAGATACTGAATTATCAATATCATCACAATAATATATAAAAACAAATTTCAAACTTTTAATTATTCCCAAAATTTCATTTTCTACGAGGTTTATTTTAATGTTTGTCTCGATTCGTGTTGCGGCAGGTTAGGTATGTTTGAGTTTTAAGCAAGATTTATGTATGTTTTAAATAACAATTAAACAAATAATATTTTCTTATAATCATTACTAGTTAAGGAATCATTTAACAAGATGTCTTCATTGAATATTTTAGTAAAATACTGTCTTAAAAGACAGACAACATACAAACGTTGCAATTACGTATAATCTACAGAAAGTATAGAGAGAATGTTTTGATCTTAGCAGAAACATTGAAACAACGAAGGAATATATTTATGGGTGTATTTATTAAAAAAAACTATATTTAGATAACAGAGTCTGTCATTTTTATATTAGAAAATTAAGTGAAGTGTCCCGAGTGAGATAGTCTACGATCGAATAAGAATAAAGATATAATTGAATTGGAGATGCTTAGTGGAAATGAAGTGAAATAGAGGAATTAACTGACAAAACCTGGGTTACTGCATTATATTAAGAAGTAGGGTGATTTGCCGACAGTAAACAGCAAGCAAGGCTTATAATATTAAGGTTATTAACACGACACGACGATAGAAGTGTAGAGAAACATATGTGTTAGTAGCAGAGAATGCGTTATTATAGTGAGCAAAAATAATTCCATGGTATTGCTGAAATACTAACAAAAGACAAGTAAAGTAACAGAAAAGTCTAATACTTACTAACAAGAGGAATTATTTGAAGTTTAGTCATTTGTTCATCAAGTCGCTTGGTAGTTTTATTACAACATCGTTTGGTCCCATCATTAAACTGCGAGAGGTTACATCACCAGGGGAGATAACTTATAGGGTTGCCAATTTAGCATATTTTATGCTAGATCTAGCATTTTTTTTTTCAGCATTTAGCAGAAAATTTTTGAATCTAGCATTTAGCTGGGAAAATAGTAGGTTTAAAATTCTATTTAGCCTGAGACTATAGCAAAAGCTACTCACCCAAGGTGCCATACAGTGGGACTGAACCTGGAACCATGTGGTTGGGAAGCAAACTTCTTACCACATATACATGTGTGTGTGTGTCAATGTTAAAGATGTGAAATTGTAATGATCTTTTGGACATTGACTGATGAGGAATAAACACCAAATTTTCTGTTTGTTATGTTTTTGTAATATTTCTGTTTGTTGGGTTTTTGTTGAATTTTTGAAATATATATATATATATATATATATATATATATATATATTGCGTGAAAAAGTGCCACACCCTAACAGTTGAGTGCGTGAAAAAGTGCCACAACCTAACAGTTGAGGGAACCCGTGGAAGAGGTAGGCCCAGGAAGACCTGGGCTGAGGTGGTGAGGCAAGACCTTCATACATTGGGCCTCACCGAGTCGATGACTACTGACCGAGACCTTTGGAAATGTGCTGTGCGTGAGAAGACCCGGCAAGCCAAGTAAGATCGTTGCCAGTGCCCCTGGACTGGCTCTTGTGCGGGTGGCACATGAGATGCACCATTTTGAGCGTGGCCGTTGCCAGTACCGCCTGACTGGCTCCCGTAGGATTTTCGAGTGAGATCGTTGCCAGTGCCCCTGGACTGGCTTGTGCGGGTGGCACATAAAAGACACCATTTCAAGCGTGGCCGTTTTCGTGCGGGTGACACGTAAAAGCACCCACTACACTCTCTGAGTGGTTGGCGTTAGGAAGGGCATCCAGCTGTAGAAACTCTGCCAAATTAGATTGGAGCCTGGTGTTGCCATCCGGTTTCACCAGTCCTCAGTCAAATCGTCCAACCCATGCTAGCATGGAAAGTGGACGTTAAAACGATGATATATATATATATATATATATATGTATAAATGATACAAAATGGGACAAGGACGCAAAACATCCAGACAGTTAGGTGAAACAAGAAAGGGACAAAACATACAGATAGACGATAAAAAGAAAACACAGACAGGTCATTCGGAGTTTTCTCTCTTCAGTCGAGATCTAGGTTATCCTTGCAATTTCGGCTGGTTATTCTCGATATTGCTCCAGAATAGTCTACGCAAATTTCAGGAAGCTCCTACCTCTGCTGACAACTAAGGGCCTCTTGCTCAGGGTGAAAAGTAGACTGTATGATGCATGCGTGTGAACTGCCATGCTATATGGCAGTGAAACATGGGCCATGAATGCTGAGGATATGTGTAGGCTTGAAAGAAATTAAGCTAGTATGATCCGCTGGATGTGTAATATCAGTGTGCATACACAACAGAGTGTAAGTGCCCTGAGAGAAAAGTTGGACATAAGAAGCATCAAATGTGGTGTGCAAGAGAGATGACTGCACTGGTATGGTCATGTGTTATGTATGTATGAAGACAGCTGTGTGAGGAAGTGTCACTCCCTAACTCCTGAAGGAACCTGTGGAAGAGGTAGACCCAGAAGACACGGTATGTGATGGTGAAGCATGACCTTCGAACATTGGGCCTCACAGGGGCAATGATGAGAAACCGGGACCTTTGGAGATATCCTGTGATTGAGAAGACCTGGCAACTAAAGTGAGATCACAACCACGTATGTCCGGCCCTGTTAAGAATACCCCTGATGTGTCGGGTGATATGATATGCTTGAGAAGATCTGTTGAGCCAAGTAAAACCAATATTGTAGCTGTGGCTAGTGCCCCCTGACTAGTTCCCATGCTGGTGGCATGTAAAAAACACCAACTGATCATGGCCGATGCCAGTACCTCCTGACTGGCTCTTGTGCCGGTGGTATGTAAAAAGCACCATCCAGACGTGGTCAATACCAGGCCCACCTGACTGGCTCCCATGCCGGTGGCACGTAAGAACACCCACTACATTCTCAGAGTGGTTGGCGTTACGAAAAGCATCTAGCTGTAGAAACATTGCCAGATTAGATTGGAGTCTGACGCAGCCCTAGCTCTCCAGACCTCAGTCAAACCGTCACACCCATGCCAGCATGTAAAACGGACGTTAAACAATGATGATGATGATGATGATGATGATATTCATATATATATATATATGTATATATATATATATATATATATATATATATATATGCAAGAGAGTTAGGGGTTGAGGATTCAACCCACTAAGGGATAGTATCTATCCAATATACTACTGGGAGGGTACCCAATTATTGTTACACTAGTGTTATACCAAGTGTAATAAGTGGGAGCGGGTAAAGGGGGGGGGGTTACCCTCTAATTGATATATATATATATATATATATATATATATATATATATATATATATATATATTTATATTTATATATTTTTATATATATTTATACATATATATATACAGAGAGGGGGAAACATATATACATGCTCACATGCATATGTACATAAGGGTATATACACACATATTCATCATGACCACTATAGTTATGACCATCATATTTATCATCAACATTATCATCGTTTTATGAATCATTTATTATCTGAAAGTGTGTCATGTCAACACTCAGTTCAGTCTTGTGATATCTTTTCTGTAATTTTTTAAAGCTGACCTTAAAACTTTTTCTTATGTCTTCTTACATGACAGAATATAGCTTTTGTTTTTTGTTGTTTTTTTTTTCACCCTTTTTTCGTCATCCATTCTCAGTACATGTCCATATGAGAGCAGTCAGCCTACCTACTCTACAAGCTTAAATGTTCTCTGTATTTCATGTAGAATAAAAAATTACACACCCAATAGATTGCATTCACCTTATTTCCCTCTATCATCCACAGATTTTTCTCATTCAATGCCAGTGCATCACTATATGCAGTATCAAATCATACACTTAACACATACTTCATAGTTTACTTTAGCACAGGATGAACCTTTGTTATCAGGAGTAAACTCTCAATAAACTCCTCTATACAATATATATCATCATCAATGTTATAATGTTCAATTTTCCATCCTTGCATGTTCAGATAGAATTCGTTGAGGCAAATTTTCTATGGTTTGATGTCCTTCATGTCATCTACAAGCAGCTATTTCCAAGCAAGGTAATATTTCCCCATGGTCAAACCTATTTCCCTGACTGGTTGGAAATGAAAGACATTGCTTGTATTACAGTGATGTTTATTTACAAATATCATACAATGTCAAGACAAAGGACACACACACACACTCTCTCTCTCTCACACACACACACACACATGCACACATACAAGTACACATACACTCACACTCACACACACAACTGTTGTCTTTCAGTTTTTATCTACAAAATCCACTCACAAGGCTATTGTCAGCCCAGAGCTATAGTAGAAAACACTTGCTCAGGGTGCTGTATGGTGGGAGTGAACCCAAAAACCATATGGTTAAAAAGTAAGTTTCTTAGCCATTCTGGGTTGGCCATCATTTGCACAAATCTGTAAATGTTTTGGTCACTGATTTTTATATCACACGCCGTTTTGGTTTGACTTAGAACATTTAAAGTATTCATTATTGAGGAGGCCAAATCAAATTGAAACACTGTGTCTGGCAGTCTACTGGGGCATTCTAAGTGAAGCTCTGTGTTTTTAACACACAAGTCTTTTTGAGAAGTTGCTCTGAGACAAAATACTACAGCTGGTGTCATTCTATGTTTGCATACACGTAATACAAGTATAAAAGAACTTATTATCAACCACAAATGACTTAGTAATATGTGCCATATTTTTCTTAATTGTTTTGGGTGCCTATGCAGTTTCAAGAAGACATAAGTATCCTTTCAACTTTTCTAGCCTTTGACCCTGTGACATATCAAGAATAGCTGGAGTGGAAGAGAGCTGCAACCATTTTTTCCATATATTTATAGGCTGGTGAAAAGAGGTGGATAGAGAGTTACCTCTGACCTTAGCAGATCCTCTTCTATGGAGAACATTGATGCAATTAATGTCCAATTTCACCATCCTTAGGAAATCAAAGGTCACTGTGTGTGGATTTCCAAACTGATGCTGTTCTGTGGAAATGCAGTCTATACAAGCTTATAAAGCAGACCCAAAAGTGTTGCCCCATAAAAGCACTACCTGGAGTGGCCAGCTCCTTGTGCCCACCTGTATCTATGTTACTACAGGGTTTGGTAGGATGATAAGAGAAGAGATTAAAGAATCCACCTGACATAAGTGAAGGGATACACAGCTAATTTAGAGGAGTAAAGGCCATTATAATAGAAGTAGAATATGGAGAGAGAAGAAACAGTGAATATGTCAGGAAGTGGTTGTGTGTTGGTTAGTATGTCTTTGTCAGTCAGTCAAATGAGCATTAAGGTATCTTTTACTTTCTTTATGGTTAATTTGAAGACATCGAGTGACTGAAGAAGTTTATTAAGAGGTAGCCACAATATCTACAGTTATGAAATATGTGATTGAGAGAAGGAAATTACAAGAAATTGAAATTAATATATCTGATAACCAATTAATTAAGTCTTGTGTGAAGAGACAATATTACAGTAGTTTTGACAACTGAACTACCTATTAATTAATTGGTACTCTTACACATTAACTCAGTTGAAAAGGTCTTTTCTTTTCTTCTTTTACTTGGTATAGTCTTGATTAATTAAATGTATCATACTCTCTTTATTAAGAGTGTTAGAGCTTATCTCACTATGAATCACCTATTGGTTTTCAGTCAGTTTAGTACATCACAACTAAATTAATCTCTTCCCCACTTCCCTCTCTTTTTCTCTTAATTGCTTTGCTGTTAAGTAGAGCAGCAGAAGGAATTCAAGGCTGAGAGCAATGTCAGTGATGCATAACAAATTCACACTTTTTTGGTTAGAAGGTTGACACTTTATCCATCCAATCTTTGTGGTTCTTGAATTTGGAAATTAAGTGGACTTTAGCAAAGTTATATGAAATCAATAGAATGTAATTAGGTTTTGTACTAATTTTGTGGAACAATATATTTCCGTATTTCTTAGACAATTGCAAGAGAGAGTAATAAGTAGCAAAGAACAAACAACTACACATTGCGTTTATCAATCAAAAGAATGTAGGATGACATGTTTTCTGTAAGATGTCACGTTCTCTGGTCAGCAGTAAGGAAGTCTAACTGAAAGCAGATTCAGAATTAATAGTACATTCACTGCTCTGTTTAAAGGTCAAATATGTGTTTAGAAGAGGTTCTTCACAAACTATCTCATTTTTTGTTCTTGAAGCCACTTTCAAAAAATTAAGATTTAATATCCTGTTTCCACAAGGAATAAATTCAGAAATTACAGGAAAATATTTGAAATTGAAAAAAAGATCATTAACCAGTTATGATGTTAAATATCTATCAAAAACTAGAATTGGTATTTTCTGCAAGTCATGTTGCTTCAGTAAATTTGATATATCGATAAAAAATGGTTTCAAACTTGAAATTCTTCAGCAAAAGATAGATTGATTTATACAACTGCTTTCTGCAGTTAAGGGTAACAGGATTTTGAGTGAATATGTCTGATGTCTGCAATTAAATGGTTAATGAATAGATTTACAAGAATAAGTCAGTAATAAGAAACCAACTAAAACATCAGATAAATTCTTAGTATGGAGAATATAACAAAAAGTCCATTTTCATGGTGTACTAAACTAATTTTATAAAAAAGCAACATACAAACATATTAGTTTGGATTTGGTCATCACACCTGAGAAAACAAGCATCTTTCCAATTGGTTGTATAAATAAGAGTAATAAAATGCAGGATACTGAAATAATCCAATCATATGTAATATTTTTCTGAAGATCACTTAAAAAGAAAAAACACCATTAAAAACACTAATAAAAAGTTGTTGTAAATCGTAATGTATTATTGATGTATCTTTTATCTTTTTCTTGTAATTAGACTGCAACCTTGTTGGAACACTGCCTAGATAGGTTTAGTTGAACAAATCAACTCCAGTACTTATTTTAAAGTCTGGTATGTATTCTATCAGACTTATTTACTGAACCACTAAGTTACAAGGATGTAAACTGACCAACACCAACTGTTAAGCAGTTTTTGGGGACAAACACAGACACAAAGAAACACACAAATAGATATATATACACAGTTTCCATCTACCAAATTTGCTCACAAGGCATTGGTTGGTCTAGGTCTATAGTAGAAGGCATTTCCCCAAAGTATTGTGCAGTGGGACTGAACTCAAAACCACAAGGTGGCAAAGAAAGCTTTTTAACTATATAGTTATGACTTCAACTTATGAAAATCTCTTTAAAAAAAAATGGCTTAAACCCTTTTGATACCAACCCACCTGAAAGTGCCTCAGACTCTGTAGTACAAATGCCTTGTTTTCAAAAGTTCTTAATTAAAACCTTCCACCAAACCTCAGTCACAATTTATGTTCCTAATACTAGCTTAATGATAACTAAATTATTTTACTAAATTCTTTGTTATATTTAAAATTAATTAAAAGAAACACAGAGTATCTCAACAGAAATATGGTAACAAAAGGGTTAAAGCACCTTAATAAAAGATTATCATAAATTGTAATGTACAATTGATGTAGTGGATGGTCTCAAGATGTTTTATCAAAATTCAAATTCACAGTTAAGACCAGAGGAGAAATTTTACATTTCAACTGTTTTTACAAAATTTATTTCATAAGCAAAATCTTCTTATAGTAGCAGAAACAATATCCTTTGAGTATTTTCTGCAACTATAGGGCTTTCCTATAAGTAGGTTATCTCCCTTGGCTAGGCGGCGCTCCATGTAGATAATTAAACTTCCGGAGGCTACCCGCGCCATTGTTATTGTTTTACGTCTTATCATGGATATAAAGCAGCTTGATGATTCAGCTATCGAAGTACTTACTGTGCCTGAGTTAAAGAAATATTTAAGATTATATGGACAGTATGTTACTGGAAGAAAGGCGAACTTGACTGAAAGGTTGAAAGGAATAAAAATTCTGTCGATGAAGAATGTCAACAAAGTAAATTCATTGGACGATAAGTCTGAAGTATCGGACGATACTTCAGACAGGAATAAGCAGAAGCTTATATCTCCTCTCGGTGAAGTATTGCCTGATCTAAAGATCTTTGTAAGTTGCCGAATTTCACAGATAATGACATAATTACCTCGTGCTAAGGATGAAATCAAAGCAACAGTTAAGGAGTGGCATATTTTACCATGACAGACACGTACACAGCATCGAATACCACGATGTGAGTGAAAGCTGCTCTCACTGTATTGTCCGGTGTCTGGTAATCCCTTCGATACCGACATCAAACCAAAAAAATAATCCTGACCACAGAGTGTGGGTAATTATGTCAAATGTCACTGGCAATGTGCATTCAGCTGATTGCAACTGTTAAAGCAAGTCACTGAGCATGCGTACATGTCATACGGGAGAGTTCCAATCAGGGGTGGATAACACCTTATAGGAAAGCCCTATATGTTGTATTGGAAAATTCTGTGGAAACAACTCGGTATATATTGTAATATTGCATTGTAATCAATATGATAAATGAAATCAATATCTTACCTAACAATAAATGCAAAGTCAACAATATAAGCATAGAAATTAATCCAAAGCTTTTATTATTCAAAGGACCATGGTCTACATATTTCTGTATAACTGAATAAACTTGATATAACAAAAATTTATGTAATACTAGCAGAAATACCCGGCTTTGTCCGGGTTAAAGAGAATAATGAAATCTAAAAACGTCGTCTAGACTATGCAACCCTCAACTGTTAGTAGCTACGATACCATATTACTACATTAATAACTCTCCAATCCATGCCAGCATGGAACATAGACATTAAGTGGAATGCCAGTCTCTCATCTAGGAGGGCCTTGAAATCAATGTTACCAACTGGGGACTACGTGTGTCGCAGTGATAATAAAAAGACCCAAAGGAGGTCTGCAACGAAATAATTTTACTCAACACTTTGCAAGTGAATCAGTGGAGGTAAAGATGCGTCTCATTTACTTGACAATTTATACACCACATTGCAGAAATCACAATGTAAGTATATCTGAAAGGGTAGTCTTACACTGTTGTACCGTTGAATTACAAATAATGCTCATCTGTTATGTTCGGGTTAAAATTTCATCAACATCAAAAATATATGAATTTTCATGGGAGTTATGGCCGTTATACATAGAATATAATTTCCAAATTTCATAAAGATCCGTTCAGTACTTTTGACGTAGTTTTGGATAAGAAAACAAATGTCTAATGTGTGTGTTTGTGTGTGATGGGTGTATATATGTATAGATATCTGTATACATGTATATATATGTATATATGTGTACATATTACATGTACATCTATATATATATACATCTACACATATGTATACATATACATGTATGCATATAGATCTATATCTATATATATATCTATGCATACACGTGTACATATACATGTATATGTATACATATACATCTCTTTCTCTCTGAAAGTATCTGTAATTACAGTATGGAAATGTGATTGTTTCAGTTAGTGGAATAACGTGTACATATACATCTATATGTATACATATACATCTCTCTCTCTCTCTCTTTCTCTCTTTCTCTCTCTCTCTGAAAGTATCTGTCATTACAGTATCAAAATGTGATTGTTTCAGTTAGTAGAATAGTTTCATTTTTAAAGTGAAAGTATTTGACATGAGTGTTTTTGTTTCACTTTTGACACGTAATACTTAAATAGTGGAGGAGATATTATGTTGCCGTGGGCTCGAACTCTGCAAGAAGTTAAAATTTTTTTTGACTAAAACACAACTGGAACCCTAAGTAAGGCATGTGTAAAATTTGAATGAAATTGGTTGCGTAGTTCTCGAGTTTTGGGGATTCACACAGACAGACAGACAGACAGACACACATTCTCATTTTTATATATATAGATTGATATGATAGATAGATATAGTGTAAAAACTTTCATAAATATTCTATGAGCATCTCAAAGAAAATCTTTGTAATTACTTACTCTCAATGAAAATAATTGAATAGAGACTAGAGACAGTTAAGAGTGCAAGAGAGAGAGAGAGAGAGAGAGAGAGAGAGAGAGAGAGAGAGAGAGAGAGAGAGAGAGAGCATTGCAAGGAAAGAAACTGAGGATAAGTGTGAGAGAGGAAAAGTTACAAAGACAGAGCAAGAGAAATGCTTATAGGAATAGAGGCAGTAAACAAAGAAGAGATGAAAAGAGAAAGTGAAAGAAGTAAGACAACAAAAAATGCTATCTTGCCATGTAAGATTTTTAAAAATGCTATCTTGCAGCGAATTAAAATCAATTTTCTGATTGAATTATAATAATTGCAATAAAAGAAACTTGAAAACTATACTTTAATACAAATATATTTAAACTGGGTTTTTAAAAAATTTTGCAGATAGTGTAGACTTTTATATTTGCTTATTTTAGTAAAAGTTACATACACATAACTACTTAATAAACAGCTTTCTTCATTTCTTCATATAGTATAGATACTAGAATCTACTGTAATACAGTGTCTAAAAGTGACTTTTTATTTAAAGAATTTAATTTTTATTTTGTCTAATAAACAATTATGCCTTAATTGCATTCATATGGTTTGCATGAAAAGCATAGTAGATTCCAAGATCTATTATGAACTGAATGCCTGTTCAAGAATAACTAATACTTCATTGGTTGAGAGTTATGTGTAGCAAACAAAAAGAAAATGTTTACTTATCTGACCAGAGAAATGTCTGTAAAAAAAAAAAAAAAAATCAATGATGGCTTTTCAGTATTAGCCAAATATTGGCTGCACCAGGCATTAATAGGGAAGTAGAAATGGTTTCTCTTATTCTGGTTCAATAAAATCAATTTACTTTCAAAATTACTCTTATAAATTGAAATCATGTTGCTTGTTTCTCTTGTATGAGGTCTTATCCCAATCTTTCAGCAAATTTTTGTAATATTATTTTTTCTTTCTTGTTCAACTCACATTGTAGATAACTATTAATAGCAAGTTAAAGTCTATATTTTGTGCACCACTATTTCTTTATGAATGTCAATATTTTCATAAGCGTAACTATGAAATTATGTAATGGCTTCTATATTTTGTCTAGCCATTGTCACTTGCAAAAACCATTGTAAGTCTGTTGTAAACAAATGTTTTAAGCTAAACAATAACTTTCTGAGTTACTTTGCCATAGACAAATATAAACCAATAATTTACAATTTTCCTAATGTAGAATCAAAAATATCTAAATGTAAAAATTGGTGACTAAAATATTTTATGGATAATGTAGCATTCCTATCCTGTATATCAACTCAAAGCATTTCTTTTAAATAGTGTTTTACAAAAGTATTAGTATGAGTTGAACAGTTGTACAAAATGAAAGATTTACTTGAACCATTGAAGTAAATATTTTACACAAAATTCAAAGAAATACTTTGATACCAGTAGCATTGTCAACAGAATGACATGGTTACATAGAAACAGTCTAAGTAAGTGGTCTTAAGAAAGAAATAGGAATACTTCTTGTTTTCCTTTTATTCCTATAAATCTGTAATGTAGGATAATGGATGACAAAATCAGAAGAGGATCAGACGAATTGTCATGCAGTATTCCATTCATTATGTCTCTTTATACTTTGCATTCAAGTCCAACCATGACCAGTTCTATGGTGTGTGAGTTGTTCATGAAATATGATGGTGAGGTCAGTCCTAAAATATCTTTTGACAAGAGTTGTTTATGAGAAATGGAAGTCTGATGGGCTTCTTCCTAATAGTAACATTTGTTTCTGTGTTGATGAAAATAAACAAATAGTTAGATCCCCCATGGGAGAAACCCATGATCCTTGTTAATAGAAATGAGAGATAAATCAATTGATCAGTTGATATTAACAATGTACAAGGGGGTGAGTTTAAAGGTTGAGGATAAGTGAATGAGGTTAGTGTTATTTCTAAAAGTGTGGTAATGAGAACAAAAAAGAGAATATAGATGATAGGTTTTTGTTTGACTCCAGAAGTGAAAGGTATCATTGATGCAAATGGTGTTGCCATTGACTCAAGTAGTTATGCTATAAACTTAAATAGGTGTGTGTATATGTGTGTTTGTCAGCATGCAATATTTGCGGTGAGCTGGCAGAACCGTTAGCACACCGGGCGAAATGCTTAGCGGTATTTCGTCTGCCGTTATGTTCTGAGTTCAAATTTCGTCGAGGTTGACTTTGCTTTTCATCCTTTCGGGGTTGATTAAATAAGTACCAGTTACGTACTGGAGTCGATGGAACCGACTTAATCCATTTGTCTGTCCTTGTTGGTCCCCTCTATGTTTAGCCCCCTGTGGGCAATACAGAAATAAATATTTGCAAATGAGTGTTATTATCTTGCAAGTGTTGTTGTTCATTTTCAATCTTCCATGAAAATATGTCTGGTCATAGGAAAATATTACCACTCTTGGAAACAGGTGTGAGTTAGCAATAGGAAGAGCATTCAGCCATAGAAAATGCATTTCAACAAATTTCATCTGACCTGTGCAAGCATATAAGTGGACATTTAAACAATGATGATGATGGTGGTGAACTGGGTGTTTAATTCAAACTGCCTGATGTAAGAACACAATGGTACAAAGAAAAGAATGAAAGCCAGAAAAAACAGACAAGCAAAAAAGAACAAGCTAATAATAGATCAGCATCTGATGTTGATGAAGAGCTTTCTCCAGGGGATATAGTTGTGAAATTCTTCATTCCTGTTTTAGATATTCTTGAAGTAAACTTCAGCAGAAAAGTAGTAGTCTACTTACTATGTTACAAACAACTTCTCATTTTTAGTTTATTCGGAAGCTTCAGTAACATGAAGTAGTAGAAACTTGGATTGAAGAATACCCAAATGGTGTTGGACAAAATGCTTAGCAGGATTTACATTCTGAGTTCAAATCTCTCTGAGGTCAACTTTGCTTTTTATCCTTTTAACCCTTTTGTTATCATATTTAATTTTGATGCTCTGTATTTCTTTCAATTAATTTTAAATATAACAAAGAATTTAGTAAAATAACTTAGGTATCATTAAGCTGGTGTTAGGAACATAAATTGTGACTAAGGTTTGGTGGAAGATTTTTATTCAAAACTTATGAAAACAAGACTTTGGTAGTACAGAGCCAGAGGCGGTTTCAGGTGGGTTGGTATCGAAAGGGTTGATAAAATAAAATCCCAGTGAAGTATTGGGCTTAATGTAATCAACTTGTTTCACCTCTCAAAATTGCTGGCCTTATGTCAAAATAATAAAAATATATTAACCTTACAGGTGAACTAAGGTGTTTTATGTTTGTTATGCAAAATAATTCAGGAAAAGAATAATTTTGTCCCAAACATCTTTATAAAATCATTTTCCAAAACAAGATGTATTTAGTTTTCTCTGTTGTTAAAGCAACATTGTAATTATTGTTATTTCGTTTTTGTATGTAGTTTGCAAGATTCTTTATGTGAATTCATGTGTTGAAGCATATTTTATTGTCTCTGGGGAGGGTCATTCTCTTTTAGTGCCTTATTAATTTAACACACTCACTGGTTTGGTTTCTATTCATTTACTTATTATTTTTTACTAAAATTTTCGTTGTGACTTGCAACTTTTTCAATAGTTGTTGATTCTGTCCATTATTGGAATTCTGATAATGGACAGAATCAACAACTATTGAAAAGGTTGCAAGTCGCAACAAAAATTTTAGTAAAAAGTAATAAGCAAATGAGTAGAAACCAAACCAGTGAGTGTGTTAAATTAATAAGGTACTAAAAGAGAATGAGTCTCCCCAGACACAATAAATTATTGTTATGTTTGATGGTAATAAATTGTTCAGGCAAAAGATGATTTTCACAGTTAAAGAGATTAAGTAATGAGCAGAGAGCCACCGTGTCTCAAGACAAACTGTTTGCACTTAGCATTCTGAGTTTAGAGAATGATAAATTGTGTTGCCTACCATTAGAGGAGGTAATTCATTCAGAAACATGCTTACAGACACAGATATAGAAGAAAATATGAGACAGTAAATAAATTTAGATCATCATCACCACCACCACCACCACCATTGGGGCTGATGTAGCAGACACTCGTCCAAGGTATCACACAGTGGGCCTGAACACAAAACCATATGGTTGGGAAGCGAACTTCTTACCACACAGCCACAACTGTATCTATAATATGCTATCAAATAATTAAAAAGCATACTTGTGTTCAAATTTTGTGAATCCTTCTGGTGAAGTTTTCTAATAGAGGGGTAGCATGGAGTTTCACCAAGTCAAATCTGATATTGTCTGAAGTACACTTGTCTTGCCCAATACTACAAGTCTACAGTGAATTTACTTATTTCTAATATTTTTCTGCAGTTATCTGACATGTATCACGTACAAGGTAATTTCCCTCTGTGACAGCAAATGTGTGTATATATATGTGATTTGTGTTCATGATCGTGTGTGTGTGCATGTCTATATGTGTATGGCTGTATGCTTGTGTGTATGTATATGGGTGTGTATGTGCTATGTGTTTGAACGCTGTGTATGTGTATAGGTAGCATGTGTGTGTGCGAGCGTGTAAACGTGGTGCGTATTTGTGTGTATGAAAGTGTGTGTAAATATACGTGCATGGATGTGCGTACGTTTGTATGAGCATACAGGCGATCACCCGTTTGTATGTATGTGCGTGTATGTGTGTATATACGTGTGTGTGGGCATGTTTATACGGGTATGGTTGTATGTGTGTGAATGTTGTGTATACTTTTCATGTATGTGTATGTGTAGTTATTGCGCGTACATGTGTGTAAACGTTGTGCGTGTCTTGACATTGAGTGTGCGTAAGTGGTGTGCATGCGTATGCGTCAGAGTACGTCCATGCGCACACGTTTGTATGAGCATATGGGAGAACACACAGGTTTGTACGCATGTGTATGTATGTTTGTGTGTGCGCGCGGGCGCATGTACGTATTGGCCAGTACTTATCTATATCGGAATGGCGGCAGCTGACATAGAAATACTTAGAACGTTTTCTACCTCAGCTTCAGCTTCATGTTTGAACTTGTCATGAGTGGAACCGATTTTATACCTGACAAATTGCCAGGTCTTTTGTCCTGACTTGCCAGATATAAATGTTGATTGCACAGCACAATGCAGGAACTGGTGCAACGATCAATTATTCAGGCGATTAATATTAATAAATTGGAAAAGCTCAGTAAACTTTTGTTTTCTTTTTATATCTGATTCAACCTTTACTTACACCCTAACACAAACACAAACTAAACTAACGCGAAACCTATTCAACACATTAACCTTGAACCAACAAAGGAGCAAATGAGTCACCTACGTAACCATTCGCGCTGCAAGAAATAGCAGTCAAAACTCCCTTAAATAACACCCCCATAGACTTAGTGATAAATTAATGAATAAATAGATAAGCACGTCGGATAGTGTAGTCCTCGGCTCCTTGAACATGCGATAAAGATAAGATGGTCACGAGTGGATTGCTCTTGATCAGGACTTGTTGTTGGCACTCCGTCGCTTACGACGTCGAGGGTTCTAGTTGATCCGATCAACGGAACAGCCTGCTCGTGAAATTAACGTGCAAATGGCTGAGCACTCCACAGACACATGTACCCTTAACATAGTTCTCGGGGATATTCAGCATGGCACAGTGTGACAAGGCTGACCCTTTGAATTACAGGCACAACAGAAACAGGAAGTAAGAGTGAGAGAAAGTTGTGGTGGAAGAGTACAGCAGGGTTCGCCACCATCCCCTGCCGGAGCCTCGTGGAGCTTTTAGGTGTTTTCGCTCAATAAACACTCCCAACGCCCAGTCTGGGAATCGAAACCGCGATCCTATGACCGCGAATCCGCTGCCCTAACCACTGGGCCATTGCGCCTCCATAAAAATTGTAGTACTGGGTTTACCATTTCTGAAGAAAGACAAGAACAGTCTTTGGTGGAATGTCTTTGATCATAGATCTACTTAATTAGAGTTGAATTGGGGTCAGTATCGTCTTAAGGCATATGCACACTGGGCTGTTGCTCGGCGCTCCTCACAGATCTTGGGACCCAATTATCATCTATGTATGTTGTGACTTGCTGTCAATAAATAAATAAATAAACAAATTAATTAATACATCAGGGTCCAGTGTATTTATCTGTCCAGTGGGGTAGTGATGGCTACAGTACTACAAAGGCGACTATGGGTAAATGTTGATAGTACGGATATGTAACGTAGTGAATGATAGTCACAGTAAAGGTAAATGATGGTGGTGAGGGATAGTTACAGTAGAGGTAGATGTAAAGCCGTCATTAGGGTAAGAGACGTACACGGATCTTACGGGTCTAAAGGCCGTTTGGGCTTAAACAGCAACAACAATCTAATCTTAACGTAGTGCTTCCTAATGTTTTATTAAAGATTTGTCACTGAAACAAGTTCATTAGTAACCTGGAGGACGAATCTATCGTCGTAAGTAATCACATGAAGAATATTTGTGATGCCACTAAGGAGCCGATTGGCGGAGAAACAAATGTCTTGTTAGTGACAATGAATAAGGACTCGTTGATAAGGACTTGCAGAATTATTCAAAGAACTGCACTGTGAATTCTTTATAAACTAGTTAATTTCTTTTCTATTTTATTGACTATCGGAGTCTTCAATGTGTTTTTATATTATATATGTATTACATATGTAATTATTGAATTATATATTATGCACATTATTGTGTTTTGTTATGCGCATGATCCCTCGGACCGTGGTGCAAAAAAGATATCGTAGTGGCGCGAAATTCTGGCCGCCATTAAGGAAGTACAATCTACACATGCACAAGGGACTTGCCTTCCCAGAAGCCCCTCGAGTGCGCATGCGTAGTAAACTAGTATTTAAAGCGTTTCGCGCGTTTTAAAAGCCTCTTTAGCACGATGCCTTCGATGTGACAACTACTTGCTCCTCTGGCGTGCCTCAACGAAGCTCTTAATCCCCAGATGCTGATTACAAATTAACCAGCGGCTACCAGGCTGAATGACACAGGTTTTGTAAAACCAAGCATCACCAAAATAAAACTTATTTTATTGTTGTTAATTGTTCTACTGTTTCCCTTCTGTCTGTCCTAGTTCGTCCCCTCTATGTATCCTATTTATTAGGAAATAAAAAAAAAATCTACTGTCTCCTAATATATAATTTTGTTGAAAGGTGATAGAGAGAGACTAATGTCTCAATGTTGCTATCAACCTTTTACAATATAAATAAGAGTGCTTTTGTGCACCACGGGTCCATATGAGAGATTCTTTCTAGGTTAATAATGCAATATTCGGTGTTCTAACAAAACAACTACGGTAAGTTGGACTTTACGATTACCTTTTGGTATTAGTACTGTTTCTGTCACATTTATTTTTAATAATTATATTTTTTACTTTGTTCTGTTATGCTCGACTTTCTTGCCGCAAAATGTGTGTGTTGCTTTACTTTTAAACATTCATTCGCATAAACTTAGTCTTCAACTATTTAATGGAATTAAATTTTTAATTCGATGGAAAGATTAGTCTTCATTGTTCTGTATCCCTGAATCATGTTATATTTTATCTGATGTTGTTTATACAGTTTACAAGATACATGCCTTCCAAATAAAGTCAGCTTTGTGCTGTCAGTTGTCATTTACATTTTGTCTCCTCGAATCCCAACAAGCTATGGTTGATATAACCATTTTAACCACCTACAATGAAATTTACATTGCTAGCATTTAATCTTGTTCCACGGTTTAAAAAGTCTCTTAAGTTATTTGATTAGCGCTGAAGATGGAATTACATTTATAGAGTTTAAGAAAATACAATGTTATAGAAAATTACTCTAATTTAAATTACTCCACATATCAGAAAAATAAGCATTTAACTTAAAGTCGAGGGCAAAAAAGCCATAAAAATGGCATCTAATACAAAATTACAGCATCAAACATTCTTCACAACGTTCTAAATCCTTGACAACATTGTAGAATTCAGCTTCAATAAATTCATTTCTTCAATTATATTTCTTTGTCTCTTGATACTGGTTTTGATATCTGCAATTTATGGCAACATTTTAAACAATTCATTGTGAAATCCTTATTTCATGTGAAACTGGTGAACTGTTTATATGCCCTAACGGCTTTTCATTTTGTTTTTGAATGATCCTCTACGAGTTCTATCATCACGAACGAAAGGTCATCACGTCAAGAGGCTTTTTATGGAGTTTCAGCTTCATCAAATGCCACAAACGAATTAATGATACTTTTACCACATATATTTGTTTTATTGTTAAAAACTCAGAGCGATTCGGACAGTTTGCTTAGGGGGAAGTTCTTCTGACATGTCAAATAGATGTGAGAAAAAAAGTGTTGGTGAAAGAAGAGAAAGAGAAACTAATTACTATGTCGATATTTGAGAGAAGCCCAGCAGAAAGTCATTGACCTTTCCAAATCCTGTGCTTGCTGTAGAGGATCACCGTCCACAAACCAGAGAAAAGGAAACTGTTTTCCTATATCATAGAGCTACCCCCCATATGTTTGGAGTTATGTACAAACTATTCTGCGATGAGCCTTCGCCAAAAAATATTCCTATTAATACCATCTGACGATTAGTGGTAATACACAAGACAAGATATAGTTGGAATGAGCGTGTGAAGGGACTATGTTATCCTCAGATCAGTAAACTGGTCTAAATGCTTGCAACATAGTCGATTCCAATAAAAGAATCCAGGTACCAAGTGTTGGTGTAGAACTGGATGATGAGTTGGACACATCTCCTCTGAAATATACGAGAATAGTTATTTTTTGTGGCACCAACATGATAAAAATTGTCGTTCTTGTTGTTGAATACTTTCTACTCTGTATTTATCAATTTCGAATCGAAGGGACTAAACTTTTAGAAGACATGTTTCAGGAAAAAGCTATATCACACCTGATATGTAGAAGGGATATCCAGCAGTGTGGTGTATGGCAGTGAAACAGTTGTGAAAACAAAGAGCTTACAATGACAGAAGAGTGCTAATATCTAATATCTACAATAACAACAATAAAACTGACACCCAGGCTGCTTTGCCCCAACGTTTTTTTTGGGGGGGGGGGATCTAGGTCTGCATAAGTGCTCGTCTCTATCCCTTCCCTGTTTTCTGTCCTCCATCCACGCTTCCTTTCCTTTAGTAAGCAACATCCTCTCCTCTCCAACATTTACTAATTGCAATAGGGAGATGGATAAAGCTCTGTTACAGTGGAGAGAGCTGGGTTTGTCAGTTCCTGTTACAGTTGAGGATAAATGGAAGCAGTGAGTATGGGACAATCTGCGTTCAGGCGCCACTTTTAACTCTCTCCTTGATCTGATCAATTTTCAAGGTGTCGCCTGCTTTCAGCTAGTGCAAAATTTTTGGGGGTAGGTTGGGGCTGGATTGATGCTCTGTCTGTGACCAACATTGGAGGTCTACTCAGCCTTGATGGGCTCCGTATCCCCATCGCACTCAGAATGGGAGCTGATGTCTATAGGGGATTGAGATGTGGTAGGCTCCTCGATCCCACGGGTCTTCACGGCCTGTCTTGCCGCCTAAGAGTTGGTCGTTTTGCTCGTCACACAGAGATAAACTCAATCATTGAGCGGGCCCTAGCTGGATCCGGCAGAATTATCCAGAAGTGATGAGAAAAAACCAGATGGACTTACCCTCTGTCTCCGGGATAGAGGTAAGTGCCTCATCTGGGACACCACAGTCTGTGACTCTTTTGTTCCCTCCCACAACCTGGATACTGCGGTAAATGGAAGGGCTACTGCTTCTGTAGCTGAACGGAACAAAACCCTGAAGTATCGGGACTTGATAGTGAACTATATCTTTCAACCCGAGGCGTTTGAAACGTTTACAGGGACTGGGCTACTAACCGCGGTGTTCTTGTCATCGTTGGCAGCTCAGCTCGCTTCACCGAAGTGTCAGGTGATGCCCGCGAGGCCGCTTAACTTTTCCAACGCCTTAGCATCGCTATCGTCCGTGGTAATACTGCAGCGTGCTGGCTTGCTTCAGTAGGTTCCATTAAACTTTGTAGTGTGCGACCAATTAAAGCACTTGGTGCTACAATGTTTTCTTTTCTCTTTCTTCTCTTTTTTCCTATCCCCCTTTTCTTTTTCCTGTCTGTTTTTTCTTTTCTTTGTCTTTCTTTTGTAAAAACTTATATCATGGAAAAGTTATTATATACACAGTAAAATATAAACTAATAACTAATAAAGCATAAGAGTTTTGTCGCGATGATTGGTATCTTATTAAGATAGCTTGTTGCGTTGGGTCACCATTGTCGCATGGGTGAATTGGTCTTTATTGTTGCAATGGTCTTCGGTGTAAGATTACTATGGATTAGGTTGGCTGTGTGTGTTGTTAAGAAGAAAATTCGTGAAATTTTATAATATATTTATTGAAGGAAAGTATGTACATAGATGAACGTGGATTTTCAGATAATCATTGTTGAGAGACCTAGGATATAAGGATCAACTTTCACAGTGTCTAAATTCATCAATCATTAAGGGCTTACTCTAGAGATAGGGACGAACTGGTCTTGAATGAAAATCATGATGTGAGTTAATCCGAATCTAATCATAATTTTGGCTTGCTTCTGGCAAGAAGTGAGACGTGTGTTTTTTGACTGCCCTCAACATACTGTCCGCCAGATCTTCGCGGACTCTGCTTATCACAAGAGAAAAGCACAGGACATTCAGTTTTGTTCTGTGTGGCATGATCTCCTGCAAATTGAATGTTCAATAAATAGAATGTACACGTGAAACATATGTAGTTCACTCATGTAATTTAGAGAATGGCGTTCAAATCTTAAGTCTTGCTGCAGTTTCAACTCTCTGATAGGTGTAATAAAATATGAATGTGAGAAACAGCAACAAATAAATATATAATAATTCTCTTAATTCTTTTCTTTTTACGTACCGCCAGGTAATAGAAGGCAACTGGCCTAAGATGTATAATAATTCATTTCCAAAATGTCCTGAACAATATAGGTTTGAGTGAAGTTTTAATTCATTGAGAAAAAAGTAATAATTTTCAATTTCAACCATTCAAAGAACCCCCCCCCCCCGCGCAATCACAAATGAAAATGATAATCTTTCTATGTAATATCTACAATAACAACAATAAAACTGACACCCAGGCTGCTTTGCCCCAACGGTTTTTTTTTTGGGGGGGGGGAGGGTCTAGGTCTGCATAAGTGCTCGTCTCTATCCCTTCCCTGTTTTCTGTCCTCCATCACAATCGTTCCCACACTAATAAATACCAAGCACTAACAATCCACAGAAATAATGAAGAGACTGACCAATATATTATATAGGTTATTGAGATAATAGATGGCATTTAAACTGATTACATGATATTGTAGGATCAAATTACCATTTCTCTCGTTACATTTGAATATTCTGTGATTGGATTAAATTTCCCTTTTTACTCGGAAAGTACTTTGAAATAAAGATTTTGTTTCTTAAGGAAAAAAAAAAAACCTCCAGAGATATTTAAATGTTACGTGTGTTCAGTCAAAACTGATTTGGAGCTAATAAAGCAACAACAACAACAACATAAGCAACAACAGCTCTCAATGGTGAAAATAATAAAAGAGAGAAAAAAAACGCTGAAAATAATTAATAAAGGTATTAATATTGTCGCTTATGGGGCAAAACTAATTTCTTTTTAATATTACTTTATACATCCTTTAAACTGATTTATTTGAAAGTGTTAGTATGATCATTGTTTCTAAATATAACTTTCTACACAACAAGACAGGTTTCCATCAATAATGAATGTCAATTGTTAATTTCCCTAGTTAAGCAGATGCTGGCCACTTGCCAACCGATCATGTCTTTCCCAACCTTCACGCTTGAACGAGTTCAGTCAAGTCGAGTTATGGTTAGTATTTCTTTTCATAGAAAAACTACTGGTCCTAAAAACAATACGTATTATGGTTCGGATTTACATCCGTAGATAAACTTTCCCTGGAAAGCAGACGATTCTGTATGCACATGCGCAAATGATCATTGACCAGAATCACTCAAAATGGCAGCATGCATAGATGGTGTCACTGACAATATTTTACTTGTTACTGACTCTTATAAAGTAAGTATATATATTTTTTCTCCAACAATATTTTGTTTAGAACATTTTCACAAAAACAAATTAGTTTATTTCTATGTTTTATGGAAAAATGTTATTTTCATGCTATTTTAAAATTATTTCAGCAATGGTTTGAAGTTCAGAAAAAAATCGTCTGCTTTAAGTTGATAAATGTTTGTTGTGATGGAATCTATATATGTTGTGATGTGCTGCTTACTGACATAAGTGTTGAAAAGAAAGCTAGTCAGTTGGTCGTTAGTATTATGTTGTTGCAACAGGTGTGTAGATCTAAGAGATCTACAACTAATGAATTCTTGCTGTGACCATTCCGATTTTATTTTGCGATACAATGGGCCTGGGTAGTCAAGAAGTTCGCTTCGCAACCACGTGGTTTCAGGTTCAGTTCCGCTATGTAGCACCTTGGGCAAGTGTATCTACTACAGCCTCAGAGCGAACAATGCCCCGTGAGAGTGAATTTAGTAGAATTCAGTCCCACTGCGTGGCACCCTGGGCAAGTGTCTTCTATTATAGCTCCGGGCCGACCAAAGCCTTGTCTATAGATATGGTAGACTGAAACTGAAAGAAGCCCGTCTTATATATATATATATATATATATATATATATATATATATATATATATATATATATATATATATATATATGTGTGTGTGTGTGTATACGTAGATCTATGTGTGTGTGTCTTTGTGTCTGTGTTTGTACCTCACCACCGCTTAACAACCAGTGTTGGTGTGTTTATATCCCCGTAACTTAGCAGTTCGGCTAAAAAGGGCGATAGAATAAGTACCAGGCTTGAAAAATAAAAAGTACTGGGGTCGATTTATTTGACTAACATTCTTCGGGGTGGTACCCCAGAATGGCTACAGTCTAATGACTGAAACAAATAAAAGAATAGTGTGTGTTTGTGGGTATTTATGTATACATATGTGTATTTATACTCATTTATATATTATGTATATTTTATATATGTATATATATATATATATTTATATGTATATTTTATATATACACTCATATATACATGCTTACGTACATACATCTACACACATATACACACACATTTATGTATATTCACATACATGCATGTATATTTGGGGTGGGGTGTAGTCATCTTACACCGATTGAGAACCAGTTGCTTTGTTTGTGTCTAGTTACCTAGCGGTCCGGCAAAAGAAAACGAGGAAATAAGTACCAGACTTTCCATAAGTACTGAAATCAATTCAATCGATTAAACACTACAAAGTAGTGCTCCAACATGCTCCCAGTCCAGTAACTGAAATAGGTTAAAATCGATCGGTCGATCAATCAATCAATCAATAAATAAGAATTTATCTAGGACCACGTAATCCAATGTATCCGTTATACTTTTTCTATTTTTAATTTTTTTTTGTTAAAGATAGGATGATGTAATTTAAAGGACATTTAGCTGCAGTTTCTAGCAGTTCGTGCTACAGCACTTTCGTGATGTTATGACAGGTGTATGGATGGATAGACAAATTTTGGCTGTGGTATGGCAGGTGGGTAGAAAGAATAATGGCAGATCTGCGTGGTATGACGGGTCTGTAGATAGACTTAATGGTCAGTAAAATGATTTTTGTGACAGGTGTGTAGTTTTGTCTTGTGGTACCTTTTGTCTTTTACTTGCTTCAGCCATTGGTCTACGGCTATGATGGGACACCACGTTGAAGGATTTTAGTCAAACAAATCGACCCCATTACTTGCTATTAAGCCTGGTACCTATACTATCGACTTCTTTCGCCGAACCACCAAATTACTTGGACGTAAGCAAACCCACACCGGTTATCAAGTGGTGGTCTCTCTCTCTCTCTCTCTCTCACACACACACGGCGGGTTTCTTTCAGTTTCCATCTACCAAATCTACTCACAAGATTTTTGTCAGCTCGAGGCTAAACCCTGAACCATATGGTTTAAAAACAAGCTTCTTAGCACATGGTCACCGAATCGCTTCGTTTTTGTAGAGGTCAGGCCATCAGAAATCATCCTTGTGGACCAGTTTGACTACTAAGGTATATCTGTATCGTAAGCAGCGGAGTGCACAGGTTCCGTCCGAGAGACGTTAAGGCGTCTTAAATGCTCCAGAAAATCGAAACGGTTAAGATCATTGCTCCACCAATTGGTAAATAGATCCAAGATCATGAATTATTTCGGGACAGACGTCCAGTAGGATGGGCACTGGTTGAGATCCGCGAAACTGTCAGAGTTACTGAGCCCAATCTGTTCCTCTCGTCTCTCTTGCATTTCTCCTCACTCTCCAGATCATTCTCCTTTGTTAAATAAAATGTTATATGAATGTTTTCTTTTTAAATATTTTAAAAAAGTTTTCAGGGTGTGTAATTTCCGTATCCTCTTGTCTTAAATGCCACCTCTTACTTCTGTCGCTTCAGAGGCTTCGATACTTTCAACATCCTACTTTAATTCTAGCTTCCTCACTTTCTTCAACCTTGTACCTTAGATTTCTAACCCTCTTATACCACCTCTCTTGCGATCTGACCTCCTCATTCGCTACATCAATTTCGAATCCCAGCTTCATTTTTATCCTTCTGCCAAAGCAATAGCAGCACCTTCTCTCTTGCGACTTTCAGGTGAAAAACTAGGGCCTGAACCGTTAGTTTCATAATTCTTCCGACACAGAATTTATTGAATTTTTCAGTTATTCACGTCCGCATTAAGTTAAGAATAAAGATATTACAGTATAAATTAGAAGAGATATGGGCAGTTATGCCTCAAGGCCAGACAAACCCCTCAAAAACCATTGGAAACATAGGGCTTGAAGGAATCACTCATCAATATCCAGAAACTACTCGTAACAACATCGTCAAATTCCTAGAATTTTGGAACTGGTCACTATTATAACAATTCTAAAATCTAACAAAAGCCAGATGAAGTAACACATACAGACCATCACCCTTCCATCACTAGCGTAGCTAGAGTGTGTGCTGCCCGGGGCAGCCCTTCCGTTTGCCGCCCCCGGACCCCACGAAAAACCACATATTGCCTGCAGCAGATCCAAAAGAACCGCCCCATTAAAAGTGCCGCTCGCGGCGGACCGCCCCTACTCCTCTTAGTTACACTAGTGCCTTCCATGCACACCCTAAAAAATTCTAGAAAGGTTAATCATACCCTTTTCTCCAGATCTCAATATGAATTTACACTGAGGCAGCGACCTGGCAGAATCATTCGGACGTCAGGCTGCTTGGCGGCATTTCGTCCGTCTTTACATTCTGAGTTCAAATTCAGCCTATTTCGACTTTGCCCTTTATCTTTTGGGGATCAATAAAATAAGTACCAGTTGAGAACTAGGGTCGATGTAATCGATTTACTTCCTCCCACGCACTTACGCTAGAAATTGAAACCAATATGAATTCAGACTGCTTGTCTCTAACAAGGAAAACACAAAGGTTTCAACAAGAAAAAGAAAAAAAAAGCCCTCTCAAGCCTGCTATTCTAACTATTACCGACATCAGTAAAGGTTTTGACTTTATTTCTAGTTATCCATTCATACAAAAAGTACATAGCATCTTAAGAAATATAACAAAACATTAGCAAGCAAATTACTTCTCATGCCTCCAAATCTGTACAAGAACAACACTTCTAGAACATGCAATTTTTCGAATCGGGTAAATGAACCTGTCCTCTCGCCCACACTTTTCTACAAACACTGCTGCACTACTTCGACCTTACTTAAATCAGCAAGATAATTGGCTCAGCAGCACCCATTAATTTACTGTCTTCTTTCTTACTAGCAGCACCATAGAGCATCAGTCACACTCAACATAAACATCATGCACAGAAGATAAAAGCAATAGAAATTACATACAACGCCTCCACAACCTTTATACAAAGCATAGTAAAGAAAGCAAAAAGATTCACAGATATATTTTAAGACAATTCACAGGTATCACATTTATTAACAGAAAGAAATAACAATGTACAAAATGCTCCTTTCTACCATAGGTACAAAGCCTGAAATTTTAGGGAAGGGACTACTCGATTACATCGATCCCAGTGCTTAACTAGCACTTATTTCATCCTCCGCCGAAAGGATGAAAGTCAATGTCGATCTCGGCGGAATTTGAACTCGGAATATACAGATGGACGAAATGCTAGTAAGCATTAGTCCTGCGTGCAAACAATTCTGCAAGCTCGCCGCCTTAATGATGTACACATAATAAAGAATTAGATTCTTCATAGACTCTGCTAGTTCTCACTCTTTCTGCAACAAACCACAATAGATTACAAAGAATTCAAAACATAGATATCACTGAGGGGTTTAGTAAAATATCTACTTGGGTTGATTTTGATCGCCGATTCTCCTCCTACTAAATTTGTAGCTTTGTGCTTGTGTTATAAATTACATACCTCTTTTTTCTACATGTGAAAAAAAAACTGTCGCTTGAACAAAGCACCCGATTATGATCTGTTAATGAGAACCAATAATACCGAAATATATACGTAATTCCACCACAAGGTCCTGTTCTTGTTGCAGTGTGGTGCTCGTGTGCCTCAGTGACACTGAAAGCTTTGCTTGTGGAGTGCAAGCTTCTGGTTGGGCCTTCCATGCTGAACAGATCAAGGGGTAGAGACCAGACTAATATGGACCACTTCATCCCATAAGTAAAAATGGGTTTGCGTATGGCCAACACCTCTACCCAGAAAAAGCAAAAAACAAAACAGAAGCAACGTTATAGAAGAATCGATTTCAATTCAAAACCAAAACTTGGGAGAGGAAGGTCTTCCCCCAGAGCACCCCAACCCCGCCCCATACCGAAGGCATGGCCGTGTCAGCCCTAACTGGAGACTAGTGGAGAAAAGCCGTCAATGGCTTATTGCTCTATAGGAAGCGAGAAGCTTAAGTAAGTATATATGCATTGTTCTCTTACCGCCAAAAAGCAAAGAACAGTTTTCCTCCTAAACATGTAAATGAATTTGGGGAAATGAATTCTTAAATTTTTAAATATTATCTTTCATTTTGAGAATCGTTTACAATAGTTTCTAAGTTTGTTTTCTTTCCCGAACTTGGAGGAAAATTTTAA